>NC_056743.1:1557042909-1557240409 GCF_019279795.1 Protopterus annectens
TTTAGAACATGACCATTCTACTAATATGGTAAGACTTCATTTTAAGAAACTATGGGGTGCAATACAAATTTTTGTATTTCAGTTCATTATATACCCCCCTGTCTGCAATCAAACAACTTTAGTAAATCCCATAAAAAGCTGTCACAGCACTGTAGTCCAGTAAGCAATCTTGACATTTATAGCAGCAGATGAAACTTGGATTTATTGAGCAACACAGACGTGCAAGTAGACTTCTTTACTCTAGAGTCTTTCTCCCAAAATAATCTTGCAAGGTGGTTTGGAAAGCCAGTGAAATGCTGAAATTCTCAAAAGATAGTGTGACTACCAGAAAAAAATCATTACTAAGACCTCCATTGGACTGTTATATCCAGATCTGGTAAATGAATGAAAGATGACATACTCAGAGAACATGTACATGTCATATCAGTAGAAGAGGTCATTGGGCTTCATGTTCCATATCTCAAATACTAACCCTTCAAGTCTCCAATGCCATGTTGCACTCTACTACTCTTTACTGAATGTCTATCACCAGCTTATTTTCAGTTCTTAAACTTAGGTCAGCATAGGAATGCTTCTTCATAGAAGGCACTGTGGATTTATATCTTACTGCTGTTTAGAGTGTCTCTCTGATGACACAGTTTATAGCATAAGTAAATAGGAACATCAGTGGTTAAGTAAAGAGGAGGAAACAGTTTTGAATAGTTGTGGAAAAGTGATACCTCTCAGCCGTACAGATTTTCACAGAATGTCCAGAATTTTGCCTCATATTTTTGGTCTGTTCCTCATAAAATTTGTGGTTTTTGGGCAAATCATTGAAAATTGAAGTCACTAAATAATGAGAGACAGTTGAGTTTCCAACTTTATATCCTGCAGAAAATATAATTATGCAAAACCTGGTATTCTGGCAACTTTTTAAGTTTATAGAAGCAATATTTAAATTCTGTCCCTATTTTTGGGCCATTGCCCCCCCATTCTTCTTGGCTTTGTCCAGATTTCTTACACTAAGAGGTTGAGAGTAAAGTCATACCTCTCAGCTTCTTAGTGCAAGAATTCAGAACAAAGCCAAACATAATGGGGGAGCAAAGACACAAAATTTCTAAATACTGCTCTTATAAAGTTAGAAAGTTGACAGAACAATATGTTTTGCATTGACATGCATTTTTTCAAAGGATGTGAAGAGTGAAACTCAAATGTCTGTCATTATTTAGTGATTTCAGTCCTCAATGATTTGCCAGAAGACCATAAATTGTATGAGAAAAAGATCAAAAATATAGGCAAAAATCTGGACAGAGTGCAAAATTTTGGACTGTTGAGAGGTATGGGTGGAAGCTCATTGTAAAACAACTATGCAAAGGGCAGCCCTCTGCAGAGTTATTATTCTGTTACCATCATTCACATTTCAAACCATCAGTGACCTGTCTACTGTTAAGTGAAGTGGTTTTAAGCAGTGTGTCACACAGATTACACAGGGAGTTGATAATTATAACTTTCTGTGCAATGTTTTAATGATTCTAAGGCCTCAGCTACATATTTTGCACCAGCGCGTCTAACATGTTTATATTTAATGATCTTACCTATGAATGATCACCACATTTATAAGTAATTAGATTTATTAATGACCCAGTCTGGCTCGACACATGCTCTCTTTACCAGTTATCTTCTACTTATTCATTTAATTGCCTAGTTTGTTTGCTAATTGGGATGAAAAGCACTGCTGGTTTAACTTGAATTTACTTTGGTAATAAATGATTTTTTCTTCTTTACCTGGCCTTGGTAGTTCGTAATCCATTACCTTGAATTTGGCGCACCAGTTTGACTTTGTTTGGGTTGGTTTGTGCACCTACACTTACTGTTTTAGTTTCCGAAATCCCATTTCACTCACTGTAGTACTCTTCAAGGGCTTTTTCAGTTCTAGGCCCTTACTGATGGACTTCCCTTAAAGTTAGATAAAAATGCATGACATTGGTTAACTTTAAAAATGTTTGCAAAGAAGTTCTCACTAAGGGAGCTAGCTGTACTTGCTTTTGTGTGGTCACTTAACATCCATTAAATAAGCATTCCAGTGGAGAGCTCTACCCAAATATTTAAATTATTTCCAAATCTAGTGTGTGCAGAGTGACTGGCATTGGGCACAATTAGTCTGTTTCAGTTCTTATCTTAACTTTTGTTGCTTTTTATTTTTTTTTATATATACTAATACCTCTCTAGTGACATTTTTGTTTTGCTCTTCAAGTATTTTTATTTATTTATTTATTTATTTATTTTACATTTGTTAACTGGGGGTGTCTGACTGAGCTTAAAAGGCCCTTTTTCAGGAGAGGCCCGGGGAGAGAAGCTCCACATAGAAAAATTACAGATACATTTAGATATTTAGATATGATCAGTATACACACAAATTACAGTAGACATGTTTTTACAGTGGTATGCAGCATATCAACAGTTACAGTGGAGAGAACAAACAAGAAAATATGTATTTAAAAATAAAGGTAATTAATAGATTTGTGGTGTACAGCTGAAATTTGGAACATAGGTAGAATACATACAAGTATCATCTTGTTTTGTTTATTTGATTCGTGGTTACATGCTCTTACAAAAAAAGTTACAAGAATGTGACTGTAAAAGGACTCTGTCATCAAGCTCTGCTTCCTGTACATTTATTTTATTTATTGATTTGGATTCATAGACCTTTTCCACAGAGCGGTGTTTGGTTAAGTGACTTGCTCAGAATCACACAGTTGGGCAATAGAGGTTGAGGGAATCAAACCTTTCACCTCATAAAAAAATGTTAACAGCTAGTTATGGCTGCAGTGCTAGTGATTTGTATATATTTTCCCTTCAGTTCAATTTTTAAATTTCTCCAATAACAGTCATTCATAAGTATTTCCCTTTCAGTATTTTGCTTTTGATGGCTGTAATAAACTTCAAAGTCATTTGTCATATTGGATTTATATTTTGTGGATTCATGGTTCATTGGCTACCACAATTTATTTTTGATAATTGATTTTATTTTACTTTAAAACAGATTTTATTCCTATGTCATATTTCTGTGTTAGACCCATAAAATAATTGAGTGCTTCCCCTGATAGCTAAGTACTGGTGTTCTTTCAGCTTCTAGATGCTGTTTGCTTTCATAAATGATATGACCAAGGAACTGACCATCATTAATTTAAACAGTCTCCCGTTCCTTTTCTCTTTGCCATTTTCTTAAATATATAACTTTTCTGCTGTACATTGCGCATCTGGTTTATGACATCAGTTTCTCTTGATGCAGGTAGTCTGCGGCTCTTCCATTTTTCACTAAACTCTGCAGTTTCCCCAGTATAACCCACTAGATATAAGGGATGACGCATTTCATGGAGCAGGGGGTCTTTCACCATATGACCCTCCTACAGACAAACTGCTAGTGTTATTTACTGGAAAGATACATCAGTCCACTGATAAAAGTTGATAAATCTAATGACTAAAACAAAAAAGTTCTGGAGCTAAAATATACTCTCACATTCCTGAAGATGAAGACATCGTGCCTTCAAGACACAGAATTTAGGCCATTAGTTTTCCCAGAATTAAAACAAACAAGAGACTAAATAATGCCATAATGCCAACTACTTTAAATTCTGGACTGCTCTTACAAGTGGTTAAATAAGGGCTGCCTTTTAAGAAATTAAATTGTTCAAAATGAGCCTACTAATTGTGTGAGACCAGCACTAAGCCAACCTTTTCATCTAATAATCTGTTTCACAGAAGTCTAAAAATATATTGCAATTAATTTCTTTAGCTATCTTAATAACCCTCTTTATGAGACATAATGACTAAGCAATAGGACAAGTTTTATTTGCCCAGCTATCATCATTATACAGTGGCACTTGAATTAACATCCAAATGTAAGTAGTGACATAGAACCTAACAAACATATTCTCTGAAACAACACTCTGTCAGTCATATAGTATTTTCTCTGTATGAAAGCTTTCCACTGTTATACCATCTATGGAGGTCACTGCTGGGCTAGATGTAGGAAGATGTCAATGGACCCCTTGGACTGAACTCTCACCAGTGACTACATAATCAGTATCATCTATACATAAGCTGCTGGGGCTCTCCATGTCCATTTTGATAATTGATGCAGACATAGTAAATAGGACTTGTCTCAGCACTGACCCTTGTGGTACATTATTGTTTTCTGTCTATTGTCCTGATAGTTCTCTTCTCTTCAAATGAGGTAGACACATTTCAGTCCAAATCACCATTATGGCCACCCTTATCCTTATGACCTATCATTTTCCTGCTGGACTGTCTGAAAGGCAGTGAAATAGGCCTTAGTGAAGCCCAAGTTCATCACATTTACAGGTAACAAATGAAGCATTTGCAAGCTCTTGTTGTACTGAGAGGTGTAGATGCTCTGGGGATAACAAGAACAGTGGTGGAATATGACTGGGATATGGCCACACTTGCAACATTGATTCACAGAATGTACAACAGCAGGCGCAAAGTCTGTAGTGAGGTGACACAGTATACATTGATTAAGTGACATAATATACTATGGATCTGGCTAGTGACAAAGAAAGAAAAGGAAGGGAACATCCCCATGTTGATCCAGAGGGTCGAGAGAGGAGCAGAATTTCTCTGGTGGGTAACTGAACTGTGTCCAGCAAAAATGTTGATTATAGGTTCTTAATCCTATAAAACAGCCTAAGTTTAAAGCCTTAAAAACAGAGATAGTAATACATGTATTGTTCCTAACTCAACTGGAAGTAATTTTGAAGCAGTGAAACAGAGCTCTTACCATTCATCCACTCTACACCAGCATTAAAAGAGAGGAGATGCAAGCTAGTGTGTCACTACTTAAGATGGATTGGAATATGTAGTAGTGCTGTCTGATGGAGCAACACACAACACTATGCCTTAATCTACTGAGTCTGTGTAAATGGAGACACGTAGCTAATAGGACAGTGGCTGTAGTGTTAGCATTCACATTCCAAGTACTGGATCAGCATAGTTTGCTTTCAATGGTTATGCTTTTTAGAGCATACTATGTGCTACAGCTTGAAAACTGTAGATTTGCCAAGGTTTCCACATGTATGTTCCAATACAGACATGCTTACTAGAACAGATCAGTCCATGTATATTCAAAATTTGTTCTTCTGCAATGAAATGATAAAAATCAGTTTGCTGTGCTGAGCTCTTTGTTTGTTAAGTGATAGGAAAATTACTCACAGAGCTGTAAGTGAAGTTTTTCAGCCAAAGTGCTACTGGTTTGTTATCAGTCAGCTACTGAGGTGATAACACAAAAACACCTGATGACAAGCTCTGACTGATAGCTAAGCCCGAAGCCTGCAGAATGCTATAATAAAGACAGCTTATTAAATATAAAGGCTGCATGTGCAGGAATCATCCTGAAAATGTTACACTGAAAAGGTTGACCTTTGGAGAAAATACCACCTGTTCTAATGGAATCAGCAAGGAATATAGAAGTGTAAATTGGCCCATAACATCAAAGCATTGTTTCTTCTACCAGACAGCCATTCATTCATCCATATTCTAGTAAAATCATTTATTCTGCTGACTGGGATGTGTGCAAATAAAATGTGCATTATTTGGATCTTCTGAGTGAAAAATAATGTAAGGCAAGTTTTCATATTTTCCTTATGTGGATGTCTTCTTATAACTTAAATGTATGCATGCGCATATGTATGTATTTCATTACTTATTTCTCAATCTATCCATTTATCATTTGCTGAATGGGAAGGTGAGATGATTCAAGGGTCCCTTTCACCCATAACCTGAGCTAGAGGCAAGTCAGCAAAATAAAACATTTACAAAGAATTATGGGGTCATTAAAGTAAATCTCATATGGCATACAAAATCATGCATATCAGTAAAATAAGTAAAATGCGTAAACAAGAGCATAGGAGAAGGGTGTTAAATAGTTATTAAAGACAAGAAGAAACTGTAAATAATAAATTGTGCCAGCAATTAATCGCTGTGATAAGGGGGGGGGTGCTAGGAGGTATTAATCGTTAACCTGAAACTATTTACATTGAGTAGGGACTCAGAGATATATTTTAAGAATGCTTTCTTGATGATGTAGTGATAAGGAAACTTTCTGCTGTTAGTGGGTAGTAAAGATGTCTACACAGCTGAAACAGGTTTATGAAAAGCTGACTCACCAAATAAGGATATGACCTGAGATGTCTGTAAGGTAGTTGTTTCAGACTAAGGAGCTCTTCATGGGTAGTGATAAGAACTGACAGACAATTTATGAGCAAGGGAAGGCAGAGGTCTAAAAAGAGTCATTTATAAATAGCTGCAGGGAGAATAGAGGCAGACCTTTCAGTAGCTGTATATTTGTGGAATTTACAAGTAAACAGAAGTATGTTTGTAAATCACCTAGGTTAATGTAACAAATGTAAGCGAGTACTGTTTATAAAGAAAAAATTGTGGCAATTTCCTAGTGTGAGAAGTTGAAGATCATATCTGAACCTATCTGAATATCCTTAAACTCACCACTGCTCATAAGCTAACATTTAAGCCATCCTCCTGTCCCTCTCTCTCCACCTCCTTAACCCCCTATATTCCTAATTGCTCACTTAGGTCATAAAATCAGAACCTGCTCAAAATCTACAAATCTTTATGGCCACCTGGACACTCTCTGCTATTCTGCTCCTTAGCTAAACTATGGAACTCTCTTCCTTTCTCCCTTAGAAATATTCATAGCCAGTCTAACTTTAAATCCCTCCTCCATTCCCACCTATGTTCAAAGTGGGAATGCCTTTGCTCCTCCCCCACATAGGACCCTCCCATATCAAAACCCACCTTCTAACTCTATGTATCATCTCTGCACTCGCATCATTTGCCTTCCTACCATAGCCGGCCTTAGTATTTATTTGGTGTAGGTAGACCAGGATGGGGCACCTGGGTGGTGTGGGGCGGGCACCAGCTGACCTAAGGCCGCTGCTGCTTCCTACTCCTCCTTAACCTCCAAATTTTGTTAATAATTTATTTCCAACAATTTCTCATTCGCTAATGTAATTCACTGTTAATGACCCTTAGGCTGCTCTGTTGCTAGATTTTTACTACTATTATTGTGGAATGTAAAATTTCAGTTGTAATTCACTGTTAATGAAGACTGTACAGTTGCTAGAATTCATTATTATTGTAGAATGTAGAAATGTTTTACTGTAGAATGCTGCTTAAAGCTGTATGACTTCTTTGCTTTGTATATGTATATGCTAATATGTTTGTCATTGTTAATGGAGCTTTTCTCCCCGGGCCTCTGCTAAAAACGGGCTCTTTATAGGTCCAGTGGACTTCCCTGGTCATCAAACTGAAATAAATGCATAAAGAAAGAAAGAAAGAAAGAAAGAAAGAAAGAAAGAAAGAAAGAAAAAAAGAAAGAATAAATATCCAGGACCAGGTTTAGGAATAAACATTTTTTGATACTGGGCGGTATTCATGGTCTGGGGCTTCACATTTTTGTAGTAGTGATCCATGAAGAGCAGCGCTTCATGTATATGAAAATCCTGGACTGTCAGCATGCATACAAAGATTCAAAGGCATTTCTGCAAACACACCCCCTATCGCAAAAGTGTAACACTCTTAATGCATAATCATTAGATGGATAGCTATAACACTGTTAAGGGGCTTTACACATATGTGTGTGAGTGCATTTCATAGACATGAATCTATAATTAGCTCATTTGCATACTAACTGTGTAAATAGCCCTGAACTTAAATCAGTGAGCATCAGTTTTCTTAGAGAATATGAAGATGTTATGGGAGACCAGTCAGTGCCTCTGCATACCTGGACATTCCTGAAGGTGTCACTTGGGTGAATGTTTCAGTTTGGTGCTTGTGCACACCTGGACGTTTTACTAAAGGGGTCACTTGCGTGAATGTTTCATTTTGGTGCTTGTGCATATTAAGACATATTACTGAAGGGGTTGAGTGGTGAAATGTTTCCTTTTGGTGTTTGTGCATATTAAGACATATTACTGATAGGGTTACTTGGGGAAATGTTTCATTTTGGTGCTTGTACATACTAGTACATGTTACTATAGGAGTTGCTTGCGAAAATGTTTCATTTTTGTGCTTGCACTTACCTGGACATTTTACAGACTGGGAAGCTTGGGTGAATGTTTCATTTTGGTTCTTGTGCATACCTAGGCATTTTACTGAAGGAGTCACTTGGGTGAATGTCATTTTGCTGCTTGTGCATACTAGGAAATGATAGTGAAGGGGTCACTTGAGGAAATGTTTCATTTTGGTGCTTGTGCATACCTGGACATACTCCTGAAGGGGTTTCTTGTGTGTCAGGGAGGTGCTTGTGCATACATGGCCAGACTGCTGAAGTGATCACTGAGCAAAATCATTTATTGTGTCATTTTAGTGCTTGTGCATACTTAATACAAACCAATGAAGGGGTTGCTGGGGAAATAATTCATTTGTGTTTCAGGGAAGTGTTTATGCATACTTAGACAAACAAGTTTGCGGATTGCAACTTCAGTATCAAAGGCGGACCATTGCTTTAAACAATGGATGTGTATACTGCAGGGATGTAGCATAATACACTTTTCAGCATTTCTCATTTGCATCTCATTATTTTTAAGACCCAATCACATTAGCATAGATGGCCTCTATGAAGTTTGCTTTTGCTACTTTCATTCATAAGCATCAGGAATACCCTTACCGCATTTGTACAAGTGACTATGAATACCAGCCACTGATTTATGACTTTTAGGGGAGAGCAGGTTAGGTAGTCTACAGGCAGTGTTAACACTTAGCAATATAATAATGTAAGTTTAAGAACAGGTCAAGGAGAACGCACTATTATACGTAAAAAGGAGAGATCAAATTACCTGGGGGAGGTCAGAGAATGTGAGATGTGGAAGAGGTAGGAAGTCATTGAACAGTTGTAAATATCCCAGGTTTTGTTTGGGAGTGCTGACAATAGGTTTATTCCTAGTTACCACTACATTCTACATATATCCAGATCAGTTTTGTTTAATAACTTAAATAGTATGAAATAATAAAATACCATGTTTTAGAAGTTGTAAAAGGTTTAATTTAGAATTATGTGGCAAAAATGTAGACCTCATGTACACCTTGTAAATAAATTGTTTCGTTATTCTCTCCTGTAAAATATCTTGATAAGAAATTATCTTATTTTGCAATGAATAATGCTTTCTTATGTGAAGAAGAAAAGACCAAAAGGGCTTTACTTTTGTTTAGATTCACGGAAGAAGTGTATATAAGTAATAAGCAAATAATAGGCTATTGTACTTACATATAACAGTTATTCAGTTGGATAGGCCATTGCCAACATCAATCTATTCAACAGGGCTGTGTGGTAACATCCAGGCCTAGGTTTTATTTTGCGAGTTATTTCTTTCTCCTTCTCTCTCTCTGGCATTAGTATAATGATTTGCTAATCCCATGCTTTCTTTAAAGAGTGTTTCATGTTTACTAAATCATAATTTTTTGAGCCCTTGATTTGATAAATATCACTTCCTGCAGCATAATGTTTTGTGCACTTGTAGTGAAACTTCTAATGAGAAGAACTGTTATTTTTCGGAGATGCAGCAGTCTTGGATTTGTAATATTAAATACAAACAGTGATTTTTTTTATCTTTATTTGTAACAAGGAATGTTATTCCCAGTTAGAATCTAGGAAATGCATTTTTTTTTAAATCCCCATCCACATAACCAGTGTTGTCAACAATCAGCATACAAAACACTGACAAAAAGTGCTACTAAAGCTCACACAGTCATCAGTCCCTTATCAAAATGGCAGTGAAGACAGATGACACTGTGCCAAGTGACTAAGAACCTTAAATTAGGGAAATTCTCCACTTAATTATAATTGGAAGTTCACCACTTAGGTCATCATTAACATCTGGACAGGTACTGGTCTCTGTAAACATAGGTGCTCTGATTTGTTCTCTTCTGCTACCGGCCTGCTCACTTTAGGAACTCTAAGGCAGTGTAGCAAATGCTTCATGCTTACTGACAATTATTTGCTTATATTATTTACTGATGCTACTTCTGAGCGATGTAAATACTTGGTAAAATTTGATGTTTAACCACTCATACACTACACGTATCAGCAAGCAGCTTAACACTTACATTGGAACCACCTAACAGTAGAACTACTTTTGTTGATGATCTTAATAAATCATTATCTAAGCTACCAAGACCTCAGTGGAACAAACTGCGGCCACATGATTCCACCTCAGCAACGTAACACTGCTCATTCTAACATCCCTTCAGCTGCACCATCTCACACACAAAAGTGTGTCATACTGGTGCCACATCTATTATCATAATGATTCCTGAGGCTGTAACCAAAAATATATTAGTAATAGGTGACTCCCTAGTTAGGCACACTGATGCTTCACTCACCAGGCTGTGCTAGGATAGGGTCATGATCAGCTGTCTCTGTGGCACCCGGGTTCATAATGCGATGAGATCCATTAGTTACCTTCTCCCTTAGTATTAATAGGCTCTTATTATCATCTCCATTCAGATGAGTGACCTTAGATGCACTGTCCTGGTAGAGATACAGAAAGATAAACCTGAGCTCTCTCTGCATCTGTCCAAGACAGGTAGGATGTTTGTCTTGAGTAGTACCTTGCCTTCTCAGAGAATGATACCATGATGTCAAACAAATATAATTGATTTTGATAACTAACTTTTTAACTAGTTTCATTCCATGGGATTTAATGTATGTCAGCATGAAATGTGTTGATTGACAAGCCAGCTTGCTTTGAAAAGGATACTGTTCATCTCTCTTCTCAGGACTTCCATATACTGGTTTAGACATTTTCTATCACCACAGTTCCTTTTTTTAGGCGAAGTTCATTTGTTAGACATTCCATCCTAGCAGATTTTAATCCAGTCTACATTAAGACAACACTGCTCAATGCTAAAAGCCTGAAGAATAAATTGTCTGATTTGGGAACCTGCCTGATGCTCAAGCACATTCATATATGTGTTTCAATAGAAATTTGGCTTGCATGTTCTGATAACACTCTTTCCATAACAGAGTACAGTACTTATCACCCTTTCAGATCATGTTCCCTTTTACTAAACAGCCTACCTCGTGAGACTGACTACTATCTTTATCAAAGCTTTGTCAGTCATCCTTCAGCTCCCCACACTATACCATATCACTTAGCAGTTACTAAATCACTTCTCATCTCTTACCTTTATACATGCCTACTGTAAGTACTAACACACCATTCTTACCAACCATATCTAATTATATTCCTCTCTTCACTTTAGTTATCCTTGTCATGCTACCAATCCACTTAACCCCTTCTAAACAGTGTTCCCATATCAACCCAATCACTTTCTCCTATACCACTTCCTCTGTTATTCATCTAAGCCAGCCACCATCACTTCAGCTACTGTTACACACTAAAACAGGCCCTATGTTACCTACTCACCATGGCTACCCCACCAAAAGAGGTAACAAAAAGATCACTCAGTCTTACCAACTAGTATTATAAGTTAGAGTTGCCATATGTCTCACACGTTTGTTAAGCATCCTCCTTTTCCATTTTCATTCCTATGTTGAACTTAACTCAGGCCGCCAAAGCGAATTACAGACAAATCACATACCAGTATAATAAACATTGTAACATACTCAGCATTTCTATTAAAAGTGCATACACCATGCTAAACAAACTAGAAGAACTTCAGATTCAGACTTTCCTTTCAACTCATGCTCTAGACACGGACATCTCAACCTCTAAGTACTTGCAAGACATCTGGACAAAGGCAAAAATAATGGAGGGAGGGACAATGGCCCAAAATCAAGGACACGTTTTAAATATTACTCTTGCAAATTTAAAACATTGCTAGTATAATGGGTTTTGTATTGGCACACATTTTCTGAAGGATATAAAGTCTGAAATTCAATAGCCATTATTTAGTGACATCAATCCTCAAATATTTGCCAGAAATCCTCAAATTTTATGAGAAACAAACCAAAAATGAGAGGCAGAAATATGGACGTCTTGCAAAAAATTTGGACAGTTGACAGGTATGTCTAAACATCTTTGCCATCACAAAATCCTAGGTAAAACAAGATATCTTTAACATATCAGCCCACTTCCTCATCTTCTCATACCTTTGTAATGCTATCTCCACTACTAGAGCAGGAGGAGGCACACTTATAATTTACAAGGAATAACTTAAAATCCTTTCCTTCACCCAAAACCAGTCACTAAGAAAAATTTTGATGAGTGGATGGGAAATAGGAAATAGACCCCGGGGATCACTTCTGTGTCTTTTTTGCTGGACAGTGGCACAGGAAAATAACTTTCTTGGGTGGCGTAAGCTATGGTACCTTGCTGGCTAGGCTTGTGTAGGCCCTTGGGCTGATAGCCTAGTACCTACCTATGAACCTATGAACTAGATGAACATGGCCCAAGCTGACTTGCTCTGAACCAACTACCCATAATGATGCCTCCATAACTTCTGCTGCAGCTTACCTCCTCCCTGCTGCATCCCCAAGCACATTTTAAGACCTTCCATGAGACATATTTAAACCAGACAAAATCAAGGCCAACCTGCTCCCTCTGGTGGACTTCAGTATTAACCTTCTGAATAATTTAAACACTGACTTTTGGGACACCGTCACTAACCACAATCTAAATCAACTTGTTCATGTGCCTACTATACCAAACATTGACAGGCTACTAATCACTCATGGGCCTGTGTCTAACAAATAACACTAACAAAATATTAACCTCTCGGTTTTACCCTTCCAGTATTACTGATGACTGACCCATCACCTTTACACTAGCTTCCACTATACTGAACAAACTGCCTCCAACCCCACTTACCTTCCATTCTAAATCTTAAAAGAAAAGAGACAATCATAGAAAAGAGCAAGCCCCTATTTTAGATTGCAATACTATAACCAACTCCCTTACCAGAAACCTGCTCTGTATTCAAACCAGACACTTCATAAACAGTTCAGGACTACCTAAACCATTACAAAAATCCATGTCTCACTAAAGAATTGAAAATCCTGTATAATATGAGAGGCAAAACACTGGAACTTTGAGCAATTTCATCCAACCGTGATCACAAGATCCATTTGACCCAACATAGGTACATTGCCAAAAATACTATCAGATAATGCAAAGGCAGCTTTTCCAGACAACTCTAAACTCTACTTCAACTTTACCAAAAAATTCTGGCATCCAGTCAACAAAATTGCAGCCTGAGGACCATTTAATACCACCATACATAAGGTGGCTATCTCCACAGCCGCTGGGCCACTATTGCCAAAAGACTTTTGATATGAGTTCTCACCTCTACCAGTAGATCCTCAATTACCACTTAGTCTTACAGCACGTCCCCCTCCCCTTACTCTGGAATTCCTCCATGATGCTTCAAAAGGATTACAGTTAAAGTTGTAACTGACTTATTTGACAAAATATCTACCTATGCACCTACTGATGAAGATGATCTCCACCCTTGTTCTTCTTTCTATGCCAAATTTATTCCAAACACTTACTTACACATCTATTTAATACATGCCTATCCAATAGCTTCATTCATCCCAAGTGGAAAATGTCCATTGTCAAACCCACCCCAAAGGCTCCAAACCAACCCACGCTAATGACTTCCATCCAATTTCAGTTCTCCCCACCCTTTGGCAGAATATGCAGAAAGATTTCCTACAACCAGTTCACTGACATCTTATAGTCTCACAGAACCCTTTCACTTCAGCAGAATAGCTACTGGACAGGAAGAGGTACACCTTTACCAGTAACATACTTGGCATGAATAAAGATCAACTTACAGACACTGTATTTCTCAGCCTAACAAAAACCTTTGACACAGCTGACTACAGTCTGCTATCACATGATTTACTCTTGGCTAGTATTAACCCAGAGCAGCAGAATAGTTTGAATCATACGTCTCTGAGAGATGTATTGAAGACCACCTTGGACCATCCTGCTCCCACTTAACTCTTCTTCCAAAAGAGTACCTTAGAGCTTTGTGCTCTCTCCCAGACTGCTCTTATTGTTTATTAATAAACTCTCAACTGACCCCTCTCATATATCTGTCATCCTTTATGTGGATTACATGGTGTTTTACAGTGTTAGCTCTTCACTCACAATTATCAAACAGCAACTTGAAATGGATGTGCAAAATCTACCTTTAAGCTGCTAACACAAAGAAAAAAATGAACAGTTGCTTAATGGAATGTCACAAAGACTGCCCAAAACACTTGATAACTGCACTATTAACTATTCCACTCCAGAGCCAGTAAAAGCTGTATATTACAAATACTTTGGAATTTAGCTGGACTGCAACATTAGTGTACAAAAACACATTCATGCTGCAAAGGCCAAATTAAACAGAAAATATTGTATTTATTTTATTTTTTATTTGACATTCGTTTACCTGGAAAGTCTGTCTGGGTAATAGCCTCTTTTGGGTCTATATTATAATACTGAAGTGTCAAAACTTCGAATGTTATAGCATCGAACCGGAAACCTCGAAGACTGACAATATCGAAGCCGTGGAACATCGAATTCTTTCCCAGGGAAAGAATTTGGTGGACCATTTCCGCAACTTCGTTATTTCCTCCACTGTGGTGTGATCTCGGAGTTAGTATATTTAAGTAGGGAGGTGTGGGGGGCACATCTCCCCCACAATGGGGGGTGTGGGGGGGTGAAGCCCCCCACATTAGAAATAGTTTGTAGTGTTTGTGTGTTTCGTGTTTTGTACTGGAACAGCAATTTTTTTCTCAGGGAAAAAATAACTGTTCTCAGTCTTCAGGGTTTTCAGCTTTCGTGGTTTTGGGTTGGATGTTATAACATTCAAAGTTTTGACACTTTGATGTTATAATATAGACCCCTTCTTTTCCGTGTAGACTTGTGGAAAAAGCTCCAAATTAAATGAATTTTACAAACAGATAAAACATCATATATACATCAGAAAATAATATTTACAAAAATCAAAGTGTGTACATAGGGCATGAGCACAATCAACTGAAGGATGCAAGTTATACATTCTGTATGTGGGGAAGAATAGATCTCGTATATTGGAAGAGACATGCTGCAATAATGAAGATAGAATAAGAAAAATGAATTCCTATGCCTCATACATGATGCAAGAGAGGAAATGGTTTGTTAAATAAGCAGAAGAGGGGGTGGCAGTTAATAAATCTTGGAAGGCAAGTATAATCTGAGATGGCATGAGAGATATTGTAGAAAAGAGGAGGTAAGAGGAAAACAACACATGGATATGGGAAGAGGTTTGTTAGTAAGGGAAGCTTGAAGTAAGAGTAAAAATAGTGAGATATGGGGCAAAGCTGTGGGAAGCTAGGCTGTGTTTAACTATTGTATTTGTTGTGTATTTGAAGTCTAGTCTAACCTGGGCCCATTTCCTTTCCTTAGATGGATGAAAAGTGACTGGTAAAGGAGTTTTGCTACCCCAGCTTAAATATGGTCTCCTCTGTAATATCTACCAGTTCATCTCCCAAACCCAACAAAACCAAGAAAACCACTGCTCCTCTCTTTTTAAAGCTACATGACTCCCACTATGCCTCATATCCACATTTCTAATAGAGGTCTAGTTTTCAAACTGACCACCTCATTTCCCCACCTAGCAAGCAGGCTGTATGAGAAATCAACCCCCTACAACCTAAGATCCCTTCCAACACACACCACTAATCTACGGTCTCCGTACTCAAACCTACACACAGCTGAATTTTCCTTCCCCATACTTATTCTAAAAGTTTGATCATGTAACTCTTCTCATATAAAATCCATTCCTACCTTCCCAAAGTTACACTCTGAGCTAAAAGTTTTCTTATTCAAACGAGCACAATGTAAATGCTTTCAGAATAATGGAATCAGCAAAGCCCCATCCCACTTCCCAGTGTTCATCCTACTCTCCTAATCCCCCACACACTCATCAAGGCCTTTGCTTCTCTCACATTTTCTCACAGTTTAGCATGATTCCCCACTTGCCCTCTTTCACTGCTTTTTGCTTGCCCCAACACTGTCCTATGCCCTGTTCTGACATCCTCCCCCCTTCTACCTTTACTTTTCTATCTGTATTCACTTTTACAAGTGCATGCTAATAACCTTCCACAAAGCTTTCACACTTTGACTTAAGTCTGATAAAATACTCATTTTGCAGGATAACATCGTAAGTGAAAGAGGAGTCAAAGTGCAAAGTCCTGACAGAGTAGTATCCTTAAGTACTTCAAAAGCATGGTTCCACTTTGTGGGATTTAATGATTACTTTATATCAAATTAAAAGTGAAAATATGCAATTATATTATCAAGCTGGTTACTAAAGGCATAGTTACAGGTGACTGCTGTACTGGTGGCTGAGTAGTTTAAGTGCAAGAATTTAGTGTTGCTATAAGTTTCAGTGCAATGTATTATATTCTGCAGACTTGGTATACATGATTTAGGGGGTGTGGGGGACTTGTCTCTCACAACGATGGAGCAGTGAGGCTTACCTTTTGCAGAAAATATTTTTTGTGTGTGTTTTTTTAAAGTTTTTCCACTCACTGTTTTTGGTATTTAATTTTCAATAAATTGATAGCAAAAAAAATTGTTGATGGCTGGTAGGTAAACCAGTTACTAAAGTTTAACTTTGAAGCACTGGTGCCCATTGCTTTCTGGTAGGACAGATTACATCCACTTGTCCAAATAAGAAAAAAAAAGTGTTAGAAAAGCCAAGATTTTGCCCAGAATATAAGTCTTAACTGCAGGAGGGCTTTTTGTCCATTCACAAGGTGCAATGTCCGTAGATGTGATTATAATAATTAGTAGGGTGCATGAAACTAGCCTCTTTTGTGAGGATATGTGGGACTTTGTCCCACAGAAAAAACATATTTATTAGAAACTTTTCTGCGTAGCCATTTGGTGGATTGTTTGCCTACTTTGTTTTTCGGAAAATGGATTTTTTTGGCAAGATGTCCTGTACCATTTTCTAAAAGGATAAACGCATGCAAAGATGTACAAGCACTGGTGTTACTGTTCATTCACCTTGACACTTGTCTTTGGATTTGTGCCTCATACATCAGCAGTTTCATCTTCTAATGCTTGATTGTTATTAACTTCATGATGTCTATAAGACCTGCCATAGTTATGGTCTGAAGGAAATCTGATTTGTTGCATTCATGCATCTTGTTTGCACTGAGCAGTGCAATTTAACTCCTGCTCTGGATAGCCAGAGAATTGTGGGTTGTATCTTGATTTACTTTGTGACTGTACTGGTTCTTGTTAGAACCAGTTCTAATCCTGGTGTTCAACATCACCACATAAATAGCCGCATACCATTTTGATATAATCTCAGCTACGTTTTACTGATGTAAAAAGAAGTTAATGGCATTGTACTGCTCAGAAGCTACTCTGATGTTTTAAAACTTTGCAGCATATCCATTTCACCAGGCCAACCACAGTTTAGTTTATGCTTGCAGTGCTGTCTTGTGCAAAATGTCAGTTATACAATGTATGTGGCAAGAACACATGATATTCTACAGTTTTGTGTGTTTAGTGGCATGAACACATGATATTCCTCAGTTCTGTGTGTTTTGATGGCATGAACGTGGTGTTTTATAATTTTTTTTTTGAGTTTTAGTGGCATGAGCATATGATATTCTGTAGTTTTATGCATTTATGTGGCATGAGTACATGATATTCCACAATTTTGTGTGTTTTAATGGCGATTATATTTTGCATTTTTGTTTTTGTCTTTTGAATGCTATAAACCAAATACTACATCCAGGTAACCCAACTTCACCAAACCCATGTCCTGACAAGTCACCTGAAGAAACTGCCAATACCTTCAACACCTACTTTATCAAATCCATTTCCAAACTATTTAACCCCAACCTCTCAAACAACACTTCAAACCTCCTTATACACCCCTCAACCACTATCTCAGTAAACTCCTTCTCTCTCAAACCTGTCTCCACTGACTATATCAGAACTCTACTCTCAAAGCTCAAACCATGTTCTGTATCAGCAGACAATATTCCTTCTTACTTTCTCCAGATTGCTGCACACTCCCTTGCTATGCCTGTATCTATACCAATCAATTGCTCCAAGTTTGAGTCTAAAGTTCCTTCTATCTGGAAACAGTTTGACACTCTTCCTATTCATAAAGGAGGTAATTCCACACAAATATATAATTTCATACCTATCGCTATCCTCTCCCCTCTCCCAAAATCCTTGAGAAATGTATACACAAACAAGTTATGCATTATCTCTTACAAGAAAAACTTCTCACTCCAATACAGCATGGCTTCCGTCCCAAGCATAGTACAACCACAGCTCTACTATCATTTCTCAACACCTTAGCTCTGGCTAAAGATTATCACAAACACATATCCTATCTATTCCTTGACCTTTCTAAGGCTTTTGACACTGTCTCACACACTCTGCTACTTAGTAAATTTGTAGACCTAAACTTCTCCCCTGATACAGCTGCATGGTTCTCTAGCTATCTCTCTGATAGGCTGTAGTCAGTACAATGGAACTCAGCACTATCTACCCCTCTCTCAGTAAGAACTGGTGTTCCCCAAGGTTCCATTCTGGGACCTCTACTCTTTAATATCATCACCAACTCACTCCACTCTTCTTGTCCTCATTCTAACATTGTCCAATATGCAGATGACTCTACAGTCATAACTATTGCTAATTCCCCCTTAGAACTCCTAACAAATACCCAGCATCTTTCAACTCAGTAGAGACATGCCTCACTAATAATCAGCTCATCCTCAACCTTAAGAAAACAAAATTACTACTCTTTCTACCTAAATCTGCAAACCACATTAAACTTACCTTCTCCATAAGGTCCCTAAACAATACTAGTATAGAAGTCGAAACTAGCACAAAACTGTTTGGCACTACCACTGACGACCAACTAAAATTCAATCTTCACATTAACAATTGTATCAAAAAAAACACCAAAAGCTAAGACTACTGTACAGGAACAACAAATTCATAACTACTGAAGCTAGGATTTCTCTTACCCATGCCTACCTTCTACCATGCTTAACGTATTGTTCCCAAATACTCACAAATCTGAACCCCTCCCTACTTACCAAATTAGAATCAACCTACTACAAAGTAGCTAGATTTGCAGCTCAACAAACACATAAATCTCACCCATCTCTCCCTAAAATACCTGAACTGGCCCAAACTACCTCACCTGTTCCTACACTCTCAACTCCAAATCATACACTCCATCCTATATCAGCCTGATTTCTGCCCAAGTCTATCTTCTCTCATCTATCACAACTCCCCTACCAGACTTCTCTAAAGCTCAACCCAAGACCTACTAAAAATCCATAAACCCAAATCCAACGCAGGGTGCAACTTATATAGCTACCATCCCTCTATTGCATGGAATAGACTGCCACTAGAAATATGGCCCCTGACTCACTCTAAACAATTTAAGCTAGCAACCAAAGACCACTTTAAAAAGTACTGGTCCTGCCATTGTACTCACCCTCCCTGATTATTACCTACCTTTATAGTACAGTCAAACTAACTTACTAAAACTTACCATTAACTACTTTATCCTATGCTTCCTATGCAACCTCCAAAGCTTCTTCTATACTCTGCTCGCTGAAATTCTTATGTAACCTTTTAAGTTTCTGCTACTCTGCATACAAAACCTTATATTTACTCAACTCTCTTTTTAAAGCAAAACATACAACTTATTTTACTTTTTTAACATTATCTTTTTTGTTTATAGTACTGTTTTATCTGACAACAATATACATGTATGTAGCTTACGTATTTTAACTACCAAAATTCTCTATTGCTATTTTTATTGAAATGTATCTGTATTGCTAGTTTTATTGCATTGTATATCTTTGGAGCTTTTCTCCCCGAGCCTCCGCTGAAAAAGGGCAATAGCTCAGCCGGACACTCCCGGTCAACAAATGTAAAATAAATAAATAAATAGTGGCAAGAGCACATGATATTCTGCAATTATTTTGTCTTTTAGTGGCATGAGCACATGATATTCTAAATATTTATGTGTTTTAGTGGCATGAGCACATGATATTCTAAATATTTATGTGTTTTAGTGGCATGAGCACATGATATTCTACAGTTTAGTGTGTTTTAGTGGCATGAGCACATGCTATTCTACAGTTTTGTGTGTGTTAGTGGCATGAGCACATGCTATTCCACAGTTTTGTGTGTTTTAGTGGCATGAGCAAATGCTATTCCACAGTTTTGTGTGTTTTAGTGACATGAGCACATGCTATTCCACAGTTTTGTGTTTTAGTGGCCTGAGCACATGATATTCTGCAGTATGGAGAGTTTTATCCCATTCATTATTTGCACTGGCAGAGAAAATGAATAAGCCTCCTATCCACAGCAGCAACTATGATTCAGCTTTATCCTTGCTGTTGCATCAGTTTTGGCTTCAGTGACATTGAATAACTAATTTGAAAGTTTGTCTTGACAGATAACCCCAGATATGATTTCCTTTTAAGGTCTATAGCCTTTGTAGGCCTTGTTGTAAAACTTGCTATTCTGATTCTATATAAGCCCAGTATTTGCACCAAGCTGCTCTCTGCACAGCAGCGGTTAGCAGTGCCATGTACAGAAGCAAATGCTTTCAAGTTAAAATTTCCCTTAAAATAACTATCTTTGCATCCTTCCCCAATCTCTGTGTTGCTCTAGGACCATCTGAGTTCCACACAGAGCAGCATCGCCTTGTTGGATCGGTGCAGTTCACAATGAGTATAGAACCCATTCCTCATCCATGTGCTATCATCCAAGTCCAGTTAAATCTACACACCCTAGTCCCTTGTTAAACCCATAGTAAAAAACTTGAAACCATGGATAGGCACTTTTCTGCTATCTCTGTGACCAGCACAGTGGACATGGGCAACCTGAGGTAATGTAGCAATTGTCTTATGTATACTGGTAACTAATTAATCCTGAAACAAACTGTCAGAGATACAGTTACACTATGAAAATTGAGACATGACAAACTGTGAGAGATATAGTTACACTATGAAAATTGAGACATGACCATGAAAAATCAAATGAAAAACAGGTTATCAGTACACAAGCACACACACACACACACACACACACACACACACACACACACACACACACACACACACACACACACACACACACACACTTCCCCTCACTAAATAAGGCTTGACACATAAACCCACATATGCAGTGGTAACATCAAAATCTCAGAGGTCGCCCATACACTACCCTTAGAAACCACTTGCAAACAAAACCAAGTCAACACCAACCATTATACATAAAAATTCACATCACAGTGTTTCCACAAGCAATCTCCTAATGTGAAACACCACACATTCAAACATCTTTGTCATAGGAGACTCCATCGTGAGACACAAGGACACCCTCCTCACCAGGTTAGATAAAGAGATGGTTACAGTTACTTGCCTGTCAGGGGCCAGGATTCACCATATCATGCTGGCACTCAGGTCACTCAACCACAAATACCAGTATGACTCAGTCATAGTCTATGTAGGTGTGAATGACCTGAGACATACCTCCCTGGACTATATGAACAGAGACATAATGGACCTGTCTAAATATGTGTTACAGGTGGGTATGAGCCTCGCATTGATCAGCATTCTACCCTCACCAAGAATGATGCAACAATACAAGCAGAAATTGATTGACTTCAATAACTGGCCTAGCTATTGGTGTTATTCCAAGAAGATCCAGTATTTTTCAGCTTGGGATAACATGATTCACAGACCACACTGCTTTGCCAGAGATGGTCTGCACCTGTCACCTCTAGGCTTTTGAATACTGGCCTAGGCATTAGCCACCCCTTTTTTAGGCAGTTCCAAACCAACAGTCCTACCAATGTAACAAATTCTTCCAATGCCAAGCTGAAGGTACTACTGCTCAGTGCTATGAATCTTAACAAGAAACTGCACTCCCTGGAAGCTCTCCTCACTCTGGAGAATGCTGACATCTATGCAGTCACAGACACATGGTTCAAGACTATGAAAAGCACCCCAGCAGTGCAAGGCTACAGTGACTGTCACACATTCAGACCACCTTCTGAAAAGAAAAAAACAAAAGGAGGAGGTGTTTCCATTTACATAAAAAACAATCACACCACAAGATTGGTCAAGCAGGATGACTCTCTTACGTTACTCCATGTCCAGGCAACCATAGGCAAAATCCCCCACTATATCATCACTAGCTACATGTCCCCAACCATGAACCATGAAAACCACTCTGCATACCTGAAGTTACTGGAATCATTTACCATTCAGCCCAACACACCAACACACTACTCATGGGTGATTTTAACTAAGCCTCCATAAACTGAGAAACATGCATGACCACTATCATGCAGGCTCAAAGATTCCTGGACTTTGTCAATGCAAATGCTTTTTGGGCTGCACTCCCAGTAGGGGCTCAAATATCCTCACAAACATGGGTATCATTGCACTCCACCAGTGTAATGTCTTCATTAGTAAGATCAGATCATAAATCAGTCTTCTTTCAAATAAATATAATGGTAGAACTCTCATCATACCCTAAAACTCTAAAGAGTTTTTCCAAAGCAAATTACCTTATATTAAGGTTCATAGGTTCATAGGTAGGTACTAGGCTATCGGCCCTAGGGCCCATAAAAGCCTAGCCAAAAAATGTACCCTAGCTTTCGCCACCCAAGAAAATTATTTTCCTGTGCCCCTGTCGAGCAGAGGCACAGAAGTGATCCCCGGGGTGAATTTCCCATTTCCCATCCAATCATCAAAGATTGTTCTTGAAGAGAGCTAATGAGGAGCTCTGTTTGACATAGATAGGTAGTTTGTTCCAGAGTATGGGAAGTCTCTGGGACAGGAATCTATCCCTCCGTCATGTTCTGTTTATTGTGGTGACAAGGTTAAGGTCCCTAGAGCATGTAGCTCGGAGGGATTGGGATTTCTTTAAGTGGAGCATATCCAACAGCTTTGGGTTTGACATAGCTTTGTATGTTAGGCAGAGATCACCCCTGAGTAGGCGATATGCGATGGAGTAAAGCTGTAGTTTTTTGAGACGGTCTGCATAGGGCATCTGTTTGAGGCCAGTAATCCTCTTTGTGAGGTATTTCTGTGGTCTTTCCAGTTGTTGTAGATGTCTTGTGAGGTGCATACCAAAAGGGGCATTGTACTCTATAATGGGTCTAATGAGTGATGAGTAGAGGGGAACAATGACCTCTTTTTTTCTGGATGAGAATCCTTTTGTGATGAGATGAGCCACGTAGAAGGATTTGTGATAGCATAGGTAATGTTAATGCTCTCCCTAACCCCAAAAACATGAAAGCTTATGCAGAAGTATGCATGAATATTCTCTACAACCACTTGAACAACTGCACAGAAATGGCAGTACCTGACCAAACTAAACCCAGGTCTGGCCAGAAAAACAAGTCACCCTGGTGGCCCCTGGCATAAATGGATTATACAACAGAAGGAAGAAATTCTTGTCTAGAAGTGAGTGGGAGGGTGTGCAATAGAGAAAAAAATCTCTCATTAGTCTCATCTGGCAAATCAGGAAACTGGTCAAGCCCTCAAAAGCCAAATACAAGACTAAAATGGCTTCCCAAGCAAAGGATAACCACACAGCATCTTTAGTTTTGCCCATAATCTTAAGGGAAACACTCAGCCGTGTGCTGCGTTGACTGTAGATGGTACTACCTATACTCAGCCAGAAGAAATAGCAAACCTGCTGGCCAATAAATTAAGGTCAAATTTCACCCCATCATCACCTCCAGTCACTACCTATGTAATATCCCCACCATTCTTTTGCCTGTTATCACAAACGTACAAGTCATCACTGTGCTCTATAAAGCTAGAAACATGGCATCAACTGGCCCTGATGGAATCCCTGGGTGTGTATTAAATAGCTCAAAACATGTACTAGTGGACTCACTCAGCTCTCTACTTAATCACATTCTCCAAGCAGGCTTTGTCCTAGTAGAGTGGAGAACAGCAACAGTCATCCCTCTGCACAAGGGGGGACCATCACTGGATCCAGGAAATTACTGATCATAAGTCTAACTAGCCTCATATGCAAGGCTATGGAAAGGATATAATAAACAACAACAACACAGGAAATCTCCAGACTCTAGACCCAATCCAATTAGGCTTCATCAAGGGAAAGTCCTGCCTGCTCAGTCTGGTGGGCTTTTTTGAGAAGGTCACCAAGGCCATGGATGAGGGTAAGACAGTGCATATTGCCTACCTTGACCTGGCCAAGGCATTTGACACAATAACCCACTCAGATATTATAGATAAACTCACAAAACTGGTCATAAACCTCTACGTCACCAGATGGATAACCAAATGGCTCATGGAGCATACGTGTGTTATTCCACATCCAGCAAGAGGCCATTCACCAGTGGAGTACCACAGGGCTCAGTGCTGGGCCCCCTCCTGTTTGGGATATACTTTTCATATGTCAAGGCAAATGTATATGGCCTTTGGCTGACCATGTTTGCTGATAACTGCAAGTTGGAGGCAATCACTGACTCCCCAGACAATGTTGATAACCTACAGAAAGAACTGGTACAGACTAATGATTGGTGTCAGAGCCATGGCCTCAAACTAAATGCAAAGAAATCCATAATAATATCTTTTGTGAAATCAAATACCCCTGCAAATTACAACATTGAGAGCACCCCCCCCCCCCCGAAGAGTAGACCCAGTGGTGACAGATCTGGGTACCCAAATAGATAGTAATCAACTTTGACCACCATGTGTCCACAGTGGTGATTAAGTCCTTCTATGTGGCTCAGCTTATACAGAAGGGCATGACATCCCAATCTAAGGATGGCATAGTACAATTGTAAAAAAAATTTTCAGAAAAAAACAAATCTATCAGACTGTCAAGTGCTAAAAATTTCTTAAAAGAGCAATGCTTTTGGGACACTTCCCTTCATCAGTGTTTCGGCATTTAGGAGTCCAGTTGTTTTCTTTTTTCTGAATTTGGTTTGTACTGTTGAATCCTTTTACCCTCTTCCTGTGACCCAATAGTGTGTGGTACATGGTGCCATTGTACTCAGCCCTAATCAGGCCAATAACTGAGAACATTGCATGTGTACTTCGATAGTCACCTGCAACAGCTGGAGCATCCTCAGAGGTTTCTCGCCAGAAAAATGCAGGGTATAACCAACATGTCATATGTGGACTGATTAAAAGCCCTATCACTATATTCAGTTTCCTACCAGTTACTGAGGGGTAATCTATGCCTAATCAACAAGGCAGTCTCTGACCCAGCCCTAATGTAAATATTGCATATTCGCAAAACTAACTGCACAAGATTTAACCACTCCAAGGTTCTAAACCTGATCTCTCTCATGCTGGAGAGACAGATATGTGCCCCAGGAATTGCCCCTACTCTGGAATAGGCTTCTTATTCATGTGAAACAGAGCCCTTCCCTGTCCATCTTTAAGTGCAATGCGGACCAGTGGAAGGGAAATCACAAATTCTCTATTGGGGTGGCCCCATTGCCCCTTATGGACAGAGGCAGTCTGTAAAAATTGTCAAAACCCCACTTGATGACCCTTTGTTATCTTTCCCCTAGGGATAGAAAATTGGATCTGGGTAAAACTGTCTAGGCTAGTAAAGTCTCTTGAGCCATTAGCCTAGTAACCTTCTAGGAACCTACGAAAAATAAAAAAATGCAACAAGAAACAATAACCAGTTTAGTACAAATGTAGTGCATTGCAAAATTAACTTTTTACTTACTGTTATGTATTGAAAGGTAGTGCAGTATTTTTAGTTTATGCAAAAGTAAATTGTTAGTGCAATAGATAATCAAGCCAAAAGGGCGCACACACACACACACACACACACACACACACACACACACACACACACACACACACACACACACACACACACACACACACACACACACACTATACAGTTGGAAGCAGCTCTACAATTTCTATAGCCATTGTTTGTGCCTAGGGAAGGAAAATATTTTCAAAAAGGCCTGGAGAATTTCGGTAACACTGGCCCACTATGAATCCAAAATAGTAGGTCTCATGGTGCACAGAAATTTTTCAAAAGGGAAACTAAATATTAGACATGCTTAAGAATTTTACAAAGGGATATAATTACATTGCCCAGGAGAAACAGAGCATTCAGTGCTATAAATCATACTATAATTCTTTAGAAATTGCTACAATATATCCATTTTCAGCAAATGCCCCTTAGAAATGATTTCATATAATGTTATTATCTCAGTACCAAATATGTTTAAACAATTGTGGAGTCTTGATGTCTTCTGTATGTAGTTTTGTTTGCATGCAGTTCTCAAAGGGCAAAAAGTGTGTGCTTCACCAGACGACTTTAACTGGTATTGATTCTTTTCAGTAAACACAATTCCAAGCATCTCTCCTTGCTGACCATAAAGAATGAATGTTTCATTGTCAGAAACTTTCTTAACGTTCAATGTCAAACAGGGCAATGCACTTGAGCTACTTATTCCATGTTCAAATCACCAAAGGCAAAATCCAATAGCACTTCGCTGCAAGCAATAGGTCTCCCTGTATGACCAAGGAAACCCATACCATGTATTTAAACTTATTAGAAACACTCACCATCCAACCCAGTACCATATTCATGGGTGACTTTAATTACCCCACTATTAACTGGGAATCGTATACAACACCAAATGTACAGGCACAGAGATTCCTGGATTTTGTAAACACAAAGTCCATTGACCAGATAGTCAGTACACCAACCAGGGGTGCAACCATACTGCTTCTTGTCCTCACTAATATGGGAGAGTGCTGCACACCCACTAGTGTAATGTTCTCCCTGGTAAGGTCAGACCACAAAATGGTCTCCTTTAAAGTAAAAATAAACCCCTGGACCCCCAGCTAACCCTAGAATATTCAGAAACTACTCTAAGGCTGACTTCCTGCTATTAAGTGATAATCTGGCAATATTTCATGCCCCTATAAAAAATGAGAACACTGCTACCTATGCAGAACTGTTCACAGAAACCCTATATAAGCAAGTTAATAGCTGCATAAAGGCAGCTGTACCCACGAGGAAGAAGTACAAAACTAACTCAAAAAACAAGCCAACAGGTGGAATCACACAAGCAATATGCTGTATAACAGAAGGAAAAAATCATGGCAAAAATTAGGAGGTGCAGCACACAGCAGGATAAAAGCACTCTCATCTAACTAAACAAACAACTCAGGGGACAAATAAAGTCTACCAAAGCTAAACTTGAAGTACATTTGGCCTCCCAGGCCAAGAACAACCAATAGGCCTTCTTTAGTTATGTCTGCAACCTCAAAGGCAATACACAGTTGTGTGTAGAGCTCATTGTAAATGGATCCACCTATACTGAGTCAGAAGATATAGCAAACCTACTGGCTGACACATTCAGCTCCAACTTTAGACCTCTCTCCCCATCAACCTTCCCTCTGTAAATACCATCAAATATACCTCCCCCTGCTATCACTTGGGAAAAGGTCCTTAATGTTCTCTCTAAGGCCAAGAATACTGCATCAAAGGGCCCAGACAATATCCCAGGATGCCTTCTAAATACCATGAAGCATAACCTATCAGGGCCTCTGGAGCTGCTGTTTAACTGTTGCCGCCAAACAGGTTTTGTGCCTCATAAATGGAGAACAGCAACAGTTATCCATCTGTACAGAAGTAGGCCATCAACAAACCCAGGAAACTACTTATATACAAAGTCATGGAAAGAATTATCTTGGAAATTATCAATACTGATATAGTAGACCTCCAGACACTGGACCCAACCCAGTTTGGTTTCATCAAGGGCAAGTCATGCCTACACAACCTGGTGAACTTTTTTGAAAAGGTCACCAAAGCAATGGATGAGGGCAAAATGGCTCACAGTGCCTACCTTGACCTAGCCAAGGCATTTGACACAATACCCCACTCAAGCATTGTTGACAAACTCAAGAGGTTAGGTACAAACCCGTATGTCACCCAGTGAATAGCCAACAAGCTCACAGACAGGACCCAGGAAATTAGAATTGGGTAGTCCACCTCTACAAAGAGGCCAGTCACAAGTGGAGTCCCTCAGGGATCGGAGCTTGGAGCACTCATTTTTGGCATTTAATTCTCTGAAGTCAAGACCAATGTCAATGGTCTCTGGCTGACTAAATTTGCAGATGATTGTAAATTAGGAGCTGTTATTGAATCCCACACCGACATAAATGTTCTGCAGGAGGGGCTGACACAGACAAACAATTGGTGTCAGAGCCATGGACTAAAACTAGATGCCAAGAAATGCATAATTTATCCTTCGGGAAGTCATCCACCCCTGGTAACTATCA
Source organism: Protopterus annectens (assembly GCF_019279795.1). Lineage (NCBI taxonomy): Eukaryota > Metazoa > Chordata > Ceratodontiformes > Protopteridae > Protopterus > Protopterus annectens. Next base: position 1,557,071,246 of record NC_056743.1, read on the forward strand.
TACTGACAACACACCCTCAGGGCTGACCATGTAGTCAGGGACTTGGGAGTACACAAAGACAGTAATCTAGCCTTTGACCATCATGTGTCTATAGTAGTGAGGAAATCATTCTATGTTGCGCAACTTATAAACAAAGGTATGACATGTAGGTCCAAGGAATTTATTGTTCTACTGTATTCAGTATTCATCAGATCTAGCATTGAGTACAATGCCCCATTTCTTATGTACCTAACCAGGCATATCCAACAAATGGAATGTCCACAGAGGTTCCTCACTAAAAGAATACAGGGAGTAAGTAAAATGTCCTATGCAGACCACTTCAAGGCCTTATCCCTGTATTCTGTCTCCTACAGGCTGTTGAGGGGAAATCTATGCCTGGCATAGAGGGCATTGTCAGACCCCAGTCTGATGGACCTCCTGCATATCCACCAAACAGCACCAGAATTACCCATTCTAAAGACTTAATCCTTGCCTGTGATATAAATATGACCTGCTGAAGAGACAGGTATGTATCCCAGAGACTACCCCATCTCTGGAACAGGCTCATGTGAAACAGAGCTCCTCCCTAACCCAATTCAAGTGTAACTTGGACAATTGGATGGGGAACAGGAAATTCACCCCTGGCTTGGCACCTCTTTCTCTAATGGACACAGGCAACCTGTAAATGGTTCCTCTACCAGGCCCCTGTTTGTAAATGTTTCACCTCCCAAGCCCCTGCTTATACTTATCAGAACTTGTCAGAAATTTGGGATGCATGGCTAGGCTTAAAAATGCCCTTGTATGCCTGGTCCAAAAAATAGTTAAGACACACTGAAGGCCGATCTTTCAAAGTGCATGAAATTAGCCTCAGAAGACAGAACAGTTTTTTTTTTACCCCACCTGCCATGTAGGTAGTTCCACACACCATAAGTAACACTTAAATTAGCAGCCTTGGGAGTAAGTTAGATTTTGTGATGGGTTACCTGTTCAATATCCTGGCCTTGAGCAAATGAACTTTGATGATTTAAATGATGATCCAGTAAACAGCACCTCTCATTGGTACTACTGCATGTCATATGCGGTTTAACAGCAAAATAATTTATTCTGTGTTGAAACGTACTGGCAACATAATTAGGAACTTTACACTGCTGGGGCTGGAGGGCTGGAAAACTCCATCATTATTTCATCACTTACTTTAGTTAGCCTGCAAAAAATACACTGTGGACTATAACTTACATCACTTGCCTCCATCTTCCATTAGCAATTAGGTTAAGTGTGGCACCTACAGAAAAAATGCTACTGATTTTGCCAGGAATAGGAGACTGGATTCTAATATAATAAGACTGCCAGATGATCCATAAATACTGTTTTACTTTTTTGAGGTGAGGGGGGCTCCTTATACAAATGTTTTACTTTATTGTATTTTTTTAAATCAGGCAATATACACAAAGCTCAGCTGTCTGTTTTAGGGTTAACATCGGAGCTCTAAGGAATTTGGTTTTCCTTAGAGGTTATGATAAATGGTCCGTATGTTGTATGTGTTAGAATTATTCATAGCTCATTTGTAAGTTAAATTGGAGTAGTTTCCTACTCAGGTTTTTGTAATTAGTCCATTTTCTGCATTAAATAACTATTGTGTTTTTGTCAGTAACAATAGCAATATCTGGTGATATTAACTTTGGGCAAGACTTTATAGATAAGATAGGAAAATGCTATTAGTGGTAGATTAGCAATAATTTAAAAATACAGTGAGACTTCCTGATGACCACACATAAAAGCAAACACCTCACATCTATCATTTATTGAAAAGTATTTGTAGGAGTAAAGACAAATCAGATTTCTCCTCTGTCACGTAGATTATATGCTAACACTACGATTAATACATGTTTCCTATCTATCTGCTACTGCATTTGAAATTAGCTATACCATTCTAGAACTTTCTTTTGGTTTGTTTTTAAACTTGCTCATTGCATGCCTCATACTTAGGTGATTTCACCAGTTCCATGACTAAGAATCTCTGACAATAAAGTGATTAATATGTTACCTTTTTTACAACTATGCTTTCATCCATATGAGGGTTATTCACCACAAGTTATCTATTTTATGTTTTATAAGTGGTGTATCAGTGCCAAATTTCAGCATCCAATAGATTGTGCAAGAGGATGGTCTGCTTCAGTTTACTTTCTCATATAGGATATTGCATTTAGATATAATTCTGCAGAATAAGCCGAACTTATCCAAAAATAACACCAGTCACATTGACAAATACTAACGAACAACATTACTGTATATAATCATAGTGCAGAGCATCATGGGTATTATGTAGTTCTCCATTCATTGTATTCAGCTGGGTTCACTTTACACTACTATACACTCTCTTGGTGCAATCTGCTAAGGTTAAGACAGCAGGCACGTACTCATTATTTACCCTGATGAGGTATCATCATTTTACTATTGCTAAGCCATGATAAGTACTGACAAAGTATTGAAAGAGTTCTTACTGTAAAGCAGATGACACTAAAACATGTAGATGTATCAATGTAGTGGCAGTTATATGGGCTCTTTTTTAATTACCAGAAAAGGAAAAAGTGCATTTTTATAGTTAAATAAACTTTAATAAATTAAGTAAAATATAATAGCCAGACATTGTGAACACAAAAGCCTTTTAATCATAACAATAGCTATAAAATAAGTGGCGTTTTATATAAAATGTCCCATATTTGTTTTGTTAAAAAAAAAAAAAAAAATCAGTCATTTTCTGTGTTTAAAAACATGATGTGAATAACAAAATTACCTAAAAAGTCAGGGTTTAGAATTCATAGCTAATACAACAACAGCACAATTTGTGCAGCACAAAAAAGACAAGTTTCACTGCACATTCCAGACAAAGATACATATGATTAAAAGAGAATTTTCATTGCAATGACTGAATCAGATGAGCAATTTGAGCAATTGGTTAATTAAGCATATTACCATCCATTAAGTAAAAGACCACAATAGGCAAACAGTACACCTCCCACTACACACACACACACAGATAGCAAAGACACACACACACACACACACACACACACGCACACATGCACACGTGCACACACACACACACACACACACACACACACACACACACACACACACACACACACACACACACACACACACACACACACACACACACACACACACACACACAGACACACACACACACACACACACACACACACACACACACACACACACACACACACACACACACACACACACACACACACACACGCACATCATGCATACTGTACTTAACTTACTCCAGCTGCTGTCAAACAGGGGAGGTTGAGTAGAGCAGAACTGCTACAGCCCATAGCTCTGTTGTCTGCTAATAGAAACTGCACATAGAGACATAGTCATACACTTTTTACAGGCACTAAAACAGTCACACATACATGCATGCAAAGACACATACATTCACATGGACAGACAAATATACACACATTCAGTACCTGCACACTCTGCATATCAGAGCTAGATCATGGTTAAATGGTGCTCTAGGCAGCATAATGGACCATGTCCCCCTAATCAAATTAGTGTCCCATTACTTGGTTGTTTCTCCCCATTTACCATGAAATACAGTTCAAACCTGTCAGTATTCATACTATTTTCTTCTTTTCTTAGTGATCACAGAAATTTGGATTTAAATTAATACTTTTATTTCACATTTTACATCAAAAACACTGACAGACATATGCTAAACAGAACAAAACACTGTCATACTGAAAAAAAGACCTAACATATGCAACACTAAACGTCTCAGCTTTTGAATTTCACATTTATTGAAACTGCATCTGGCAACCTGTTAAACTGCAGGACACATGCTGAAATTTGTAGTCAAAAAACATATAGTGAAGTACTAATTAGCTGCTACAAGAAGGGTACAGGAATTCAAAAGGCAAATGTGTAACACATTTGCTAACAACCTGGTACAGCCCACTTGATTCAAGTGTCCCTGTTCATGGGCAGCCCAGCAGCAATGTCTGATGAAATGACTTGGTCAGATTCAGACATTCATTTAACCTATCAGGTTTGGTGATTGCTGGTGGAAAGCTTATTGTGTGGTTTCCTGATTGGTAGTTAGCTTAAAACTTGTTCTTCTTTGCTCGTATTTAAGTGTCACATTTGCTCTGATTTTGGCATAACTACTCAGAGGTACATAGGTGCATAGGAGGTTGCTAGGCTAGCAGCTCTAGAGCCTTTACAAGCTTAGCCATGTTAATCCCCATTTGTTCGTTTTTGGTAGTTCACAGAACAAATTTATGAACAGAGCAGGTCTGGATAAGTAAGCAACAAAGAAACAATGAGTATAATAAGTATATTTTAAGCCAACACTGCACTTTGTTAACTATATTTAATTGAATTACTGCTTCATTTTTAATGTTTGTGACTAAGTCCAGCTAGCCCACTTCCTTCCCAAATACCACATTTAGAAAAATCCTGTCACAATGGATGGGCAGTTTCCCATCATTTCTTCTGCCAGTTTGATTGATATGAGCATCTTGAGGCAATGTAGCAACTGCCTCATGTATACTGACATACTCCAAAAGCAAACTAATACCCTATGTGAGAGATGCAAATACACTCTGGAACTGGAGACAATTTTCTCATGTAAAAACAAACTAGACATCAAATAGCTTGTCAGCACACATGCTTCAACTCTCATGCAAACCTCAACTCTCACACCAAATAAGGTCACGACACATAAACCCACATAAACGGAGGTACTCACTAAAAGCCTACCAAAAGAACAGAGACCTCCCAAATGCACACCACCCACACTCATCACTAAGCAAAAAGAAACCACTACATATATCAACACAGATACACTTGCATCTCAACAAATAAACCCCTAAGGTAGAACACATCAAATGTCTTGGTCATAGGCGACTCCATAGTGAGACACACAGATGTCCCACTCACCAGACTGGACAAGGAGATGACGGTCAGCTGCCTATTAGGTGCCGGGATCCAACAAATCACACATGCACTCAAGTCACTCAACAAGTACCATCATGACTTTGTCGTAGTCCATGTATGATGCAGTATCTGTCAGCATGGGAAGACATGGTAGACAGACCTTGCTGCTTTGCTAGAGATGGCCTGCACCTGTCTCCCCTAGGCTTTCGGATACTGGAAAATATCCTTGCCTCCCCCTTAGTGCCTTTTTTAGGCAATGTCAAAACAACAAATTTTCCAATGTAACAAAATCTAATTGAGACAAACTCAGTGTCATGCTGCATAATGCTAGAAGTTTAAACATGAAACTGCACTCCCTGGAAGTACTCCTCACCTTAGAGGATGCTGACAACTGTGCAGTTACTGAGACATGGTTCAAGGCCACTGAGAGCACCCCGACTGAGCAAGGCTACAATGCCTTCCAGTTTACCTTCATGTATGCGTATTGCACATGGGTGGACAGCAATTGTCCGAAAGGCAGTTTGCCAAGTTTGCAAATGCCGAACGGAAAAAGGTTTGAATGTGCAATGAGTGACTGCACAGTGACATTCGCTCATTGCACATTCAACATTTTGGGGTGGATTGCATTATAGTGAGAATCAGAAACTGGTCCCTTTCCCCACTGTAGTGCGATCTCGGAGTTGGAATTTTAAAGAGGGGGAATGTGTGTGGGGGGGTGCAGGGGGGCTTGCCCCCCTGCTTTACACTTCATTAGATTTTTTTTCGACGTTAATGTTTGAAAATCAGCGAATCTGCTTTTCTAATGCTGATTTTTGAACATTTAAAACTGTTGCTGTTTTCATTTTTGTGATCACGATTCGCTCATATGAGCAATTGCACCACTGTGATTCAGCTTTGTAAAGGTAAACCATGCCTTCCACATGTTCAGACCTTAAAATGAGCATGAAGGAACCAAAGGTGGAGGTGTATCCATCTTCATTAAAACCAAATACACTTGGAGATTGGTCAAACAACATGACTCTCAAACTACTCCATGTCCAATTAACTACTGGGAAAGTATCATACCACATCATCACTAGGTATAGATCCCCCAGCATGAACCAGGATAAGGATACCGCCTACCTCAATTTACTGGAATCCCTCGACATACAGTCCATCACCTTAGTAATGGGAGATTTCGACTATCCTTCCATAGACTGGGGGATATACACAAGCAAAAACATGCTCACCCAGAGGTTTCTAGACATTGTTAACACAAATACTCTGGAATAGATAGTCTGCACCCCCATTAGGGGCTCTAATGTTCTGGACATAGTATTCATCAACATGGGAGGTTACTGTATTTGCCCATGTGTGAAGCCCTCCTGGTTAGTTCAGACCATAAATCAGTCTCATTTGAAGTAATTACTACAACTGACACCCTCACAGGAAAAAAAATTATAAAAAACTTCACCAAAGCTAACTATAGCCTACTAAGTGATGGCATAAAAAGCTTCATACCACCTGCAATTGCAGATATCAATGATCACTATGCAGCATGTACACAAATGCCCTGTACAAACACTTAAGTGACTGTGTAAACACTGCTGTACCTGACCGGATCTAAACCAGGTCTTCCCGTAAAAATAGTCAGCTGCCTGTCAGGTGCCAGACTCTGTCAAGTCACTCAAGCACTCAAGTCACTCAGCCACAAGTAACTGTATGACTCCATCATTGTCCACATGCGGGTGAATGATGAGATGTATCACTCTGGACTATATGAAAAGAGACATGACTGAGCTCTCAGATTATGTGTCAAAGGTAGGTATAAGGCTAGCATTCTACCTTCCCCAAGAATTATGCCACAATACAAACAAAAAATTATTGACTTACCAATTGGCTTAGCTTCTGGTGTCATTCTAAGGAGATCCAATAGCTGTCAGCCTGGGAAGACAAGGCCATGCTGCTTTGCCAGAGATTGTCTGTACCTGTTTCCTCTAGGCTTTTGGATACTGGCAAAGGCATTAGCCACCCCTACTATGCCTTTTTAGGCAGTGTCAAAATAACCAAGCTCCCAATATAACAAAATCCTCTCTAGATAAACTCAAGGTACTGCTATTTAATGCTAGGAGTCTGAACAAGAAACTGCACTCCCTGGAAGCACTCTTTACCTTGGAAGATGCTGACTTCTGTGTAGTCATTCAGACATGGTTTAAAGCCATGGAAAGCATCCCAGCCATGCAGGGCTGCAATATAGGTCTCCCACCACGAACCAGGAAAAGCATACCACATGCCTGGACTTCTGAAGTCACTTACCATACATCCCAACACCATACTAATGGGTGATGTTAATTATCCTAGCATCTACTGGGAAACAAAAATGACTGCAAACATGCTGGCTCAGAGGGTCTTGGAATTTGTCAGTGCAAATACTCTATAACAGCTAGTCAGCACATCCATGAGGGGCTCAAGTGTCCTGGACATAGTACTCACTAACATGGCAGAGCATTGCACCCCCACCATGTAATGTCCTCTTTGGTAAGATTGGACCATAAATCAGTCTCCTTTGATGTAATTATAAGGCCAGATATGCCATCAATCTCATGAACGCTTAAGAATATTTCCAAGACAAACTATCTCCTACTAAGTGATGGTACCAGAAGTTTCAAAGCCCCCTTGAACACAGATAACATGGACTGCTTTGTGGAGGTGTGCACTAATGTTCTGTATAATCACTTAAGCAGCTGAAAAGAATCAGCTGTACCTGACCAGATTAAAACCAGGTTTTCCTGAAAAAAAAAACAAGCCACCCTAGTGGACCTTTCGTATAAATAAGCTATATAACAAAAGAAAGAAACTAATGTACAAAAAACAAGAGAGAACCAGCTCAGCACAGGAAGAAATCCCTCTGTAGCCTAAGCAAACAAATTAGAGATCTTGCCAAGTCCTCTAAAGCTAATTACAAAGCAAGAATAGCATCCCTAGCTAAGGATAATCACAATGCATTCTTTAACTAGATTTATTTATTTTTTATTTTTTATTTATTTATCATTTGTTGACTGGGAAAGTCTGACTATGCTCCACAGAGCCTATTTTCAGCAGAGGCTGGGGAGAAATGCTCCAATCACATGTCTTTAGAATGTGGGAGGAAACCAGAGTACCCAGAAGAAACCCACGCAAACGCAGGGAGAACATGCAAACTCCGGACAGAAAGCACCCCAGCTGAGAATCAAACCAAAGAACCTCTTGCTGTGAGGTGACAACGTTAACTGCTGCACCACTGCGCCGCCCCAAAAATCTAAAGGGGAATACCCAGCTATGCACTAAACTGTTTGTGGATGGTACCACCCATACTCAAGCAGAGGTAATAGACAACATGATAGCTGACAGACTTGGAGCAAACTTAACCCCCTTGTCCCCACCGGTCATCCCCCAAAGTATACCTGCCACCATTCCTCAGTCTATTGTCTTAAGATAGCAGGTCATCTCTGCACTCTTCAAGGCCAAAAACACAGCATCAGTGGGACCAGGCAACACCTGGTTGCCTTTTAAACAACTTAAAACATGATCTAGCAGACCCACTTGGATCCCTGTTTAACCCCAGCCTGTGGACAGGTATGTTCTGGCAGAATGGAGGGTAGCAACAGTAATCCCTCTGCACAAAGGGGGACAATCAACTGACCCTGGGAATTATAGACACATAAGCTTGATTAGCTTCATCTGCAAGGCCATGGAAAGAATCATTACTGACTTTATGAATAAGGACATAGGTAATCTCCAAACTCTAGACCCAACCCAGTTCGGATTTGTTAAGGATAGATCAATTCTATAAAACCTGGTTGACATCTTCAAGAAATTCACCAAGGCCCTGGACAAGGGAAAGACACTGCATACCACCTACCTTGACCTAGCCAGGGCATTTGACACAACCCCCCACTCAGGTATTATTGAGAAACAGTCCTATTTGGGAATTAACCCCTATGTCACCAGGTGGGTAAACAATTGTCTCACTGACAGGACATGTACTGTCAAAGTTGGTGACTTCACCTCTAGCAAAAGACATACCACACAGTTCTGTGCTGGGCCCTTTACTGTTCAGAATTTATTTCTCAGAAGTCCAGGCAAACATGAATGGTCTGTGGCTGACCATGTTTGCTAATGATTGCAAATTGGGAGCAATCACTGAGTCCCCCAATGATGCTAATATACTGCAGAAAGGGTTAATAATGACAAATGATTGGTGCCAAAGCCACAGACTGAAGCTAAATGCAAAAAATGCAATATTATTCCCTTTGGGAAAGCTAACATGTCTGATAATTACATGATAGACAGCACCCCCCCCAAGACCCAGTGGTATGTGATCTGGGTACTCAGGTTGATAGCAATCTGAACTTAGACCACCATGTATCCACAGTGGTAAGGAAATCATTCTGTGGCGCATCTCATACGTAAAGACTTCACATCTAGATCTAAGGATGTTTTAATTCCATTATGCTTGACCCTCATCAGACCAATAATTGAGTACATTGCTCCATTTTGCATTTATCTCACCAGACAGCCGCAACAGCTGGAGAGACCAGAGGTTCCTCACCAAGAAAATACAGGATACACAAAACAAGTCCTGTGCGGAAAGACTGAAAGCCCTGTCACTGTATTCTGTCTTTTAAAGGCTGCTAAGTGGTGACCTGTGCCTGCCTTACAGGCAGTCTCTGACCCAGACTTGATGGAAATGCTTCACATTTGTAAATCAAACTGCATGTGGGGCACTCACTCCAGGGATCTTAACTTAGCCTCTGAAATGAACAAATCATGCCAGAGAGATAGATAATCTCCCAGAGACTACCCCTTCTCTGGAGCAAGCTTCCCATTCATGTGAAGCAGATTCCATCCCTGACCCTCTCCAATGCTACCTAGATCAATGGGTGGGTAACTGTAAATTCACTCTTGGGGTGGCACCTATGTCCCTCATTGACAAAGGCAGTCAGTATTAATTACACTAGATTTGTATCTCTGCTCACCTATCTACTTACATTTGGGGCAACTTGGAATAAATATGACTAGGCTTGTAAAAGTTCTTGGGCTGTTAGCCTAGTAACTTCCTATGAACCTATAAGACAAACAAAGGCTGAAGGACTCAACCTTGTACTACAGGAAGCAAGTCATAGCCATACTCATCAGCACTTAGTGCCAGACAAACTCTGAAACCCAAGCACATTTTATTTCACATCACATGCCTGCAAAAACAAGCTAAATTAAAAATATATTCATAACTAAAATATTAACATTAAGCCTGTAGTCTTCATGCTGTCCATTTTATTTACAGTCAAATAATACACACACTGTGAAGAGTCAACAAAAGAAGGAAACCAAAGATCTTACCAAAAGAGCATGGCTCATATGATAATGCTCCTCTCCTGTTTACTATAATCAGTTCCTTCCTTTACATCATAACTACTCTTGGATGTAGGAACCAGGTATTAACGTGCAGACACACACAGACACACACATACACACACACACACACACACACACACACACACACACACACACACACACACACACACACGCGCGCGCGCAAACATATATATGCACATGCACACACATACATGTACACATATGCATACAATCATGCACACACGCTCAGATGTAACCATTAGTTACAGACCTTTGTATGACTATTTACACATCAAATACTTACTTGGGATCAAATGAATGAACAAATACAAAAATAATGACCTAGAAGTGTATTTCAGCTTGCTGTTGTGAGAACCATACAATGAAACCCATTGCACCTTTCATGCCCTCCCACCCTCTTAGCTAAAGAATGAGAGACAAAAACCCAAAATCAGGAACAGATTTTAAATATTGGTCTTAAATAATTGAATGTTGCTAGCTAGAAGATTTTGCATTATCTAGCATTTTCTGAAGGGTATGAAGTTTGATACTCCCACATGTCATTATTTAGTCACTGCAGGCCACAATAATGATTTTATTTATTTAGAAACTACCTGGAGCAGCGTTCCTATTAGCATGCATTTTCTGACTGATATAAAGTCTGAAACTCACATTTCAGCCATTATTGAGCAATCCTCAGCAGTTTGCTTGAAAAGCACATTTCATGAGTAACAGATCAAAAATGTAACAAAATTAGACAAATTTCAGCAAATCTATCCTGAATACTCTTTATATGCCTGTGAGCTGAAAACTTATGTGCAAATGGATTCTCATTCTCTCACTGTCTTTCCCTGCTGGGTATCCAGACCAATAGCTTCCACATAAAAATATTGATTAAAAGCAAGAATAGCCAGAAATACTCATAAGTAAATACAGGCATAGATTACACAGGACGGTTTATTCTATTAAAAACACATAAAGTAGCTGGAAATAGATTGTACACAACAGTTTTGTGTATTAAAAAAAAAAGAAAAGAAAGAAAATGCATTCAGAAGTGATCACAGGTAGTTATATAACAGAAAGCTAGATGGACAGATGGACTTTTACATTAGCCTCTTCAGTATTACTACCGCTCTTCTGTACAGGAAAAAAAATGGCCAGGCTTCTGCAACACTAAAATGAGAAGCAAGCCACCCTCATTACACAGAGTACAATCTGCAGGAGTTAAACAAAACTGCAGATAAGGAAGATCCCTCAGCAAAATTAAATAAGTGAAAGCAAGGATAATGAAGATAAAACCTAGTGCTAAGCAGGGCAACTGCAGAATTCCAAACCATACCCTAACTGAATTAATGCACAACAAAAACACAGTCAAGGAAATGGATATGTGACAACTACAGCTGGATTTATTGGGAAATCAAAGGAGCCCACCTGCAGCCAACAAACATTCCAGTTGTCCAAGTATTATACCCTTCCCCAAATGCAATATCTTTATCTGTTTTGCAGTTCTGCAATGTCAGTACAGTTTCTGCCAGCTTCCCTCCACCATCTTACCCCAAAAGAAATTAGATCACTGACATTGTTAAGACAGTGCCCTCACCAAATGCTGAAAGAAAATATGCCAAAAGTCTTAGTATCTGTTGTACCAGATTTTAGAAATAAAAGAAATGTTAATTACCATTCTAGGCTGTCAGCATGTGCCTCAGTAAATGTTTAGCATTTTCTCAAGACTGTGGCTCAAGAAATAGAGAGAGACTGGGATTTGGATGCAGGTCCTTTAGGAGAATAACAATAGCCAAACATAATCTTATGTTGAAACACAGGTGCCCAGTAGGAAGGTAGCTGGAATAAAGAAGCTGAACCACAACAAAGTAAAATCTTATTTTTTAATACAAAATGGTGAGCGCTTTTGCAATGGTAACCATTGTGAAAGCACTCACCATTTTGTATTAAAAAAAAGATTTTACTTTGTAGTTTTTTGTAGTAAAATCTTCCTTTTTAATACAAAATGATGCGCACTTTCGCAATGGTAACCATTGCTTCATCAGACATCTGATGAAGCAATGGCTACCATTGCGAAAGCGCTCACCATTTTGTATTAAAAAAGAAGATTTTACTTTGTCGTGGTTCAGCTTCTTTATTCCAGCTACCTTACTACTGGGCACCTGTGTTTCAACATTTTCAACTTCTGGGCTAGTTTAGATTTATTTGTTTGAAACATAATATTATATTCATAAAGCAGCAGAAAGTATTTTAAGAAGTAAGCCAACACAGGAATGAAGAAAGGTGATTCTGCTGGTATGGATGACTGTAATTAGGGGTACACAGGATAGGGAATAGGGGGCTGGAATTTACTGAAGAAAACCAGCAAAGGAACCAAGTTATTGGGACCAAATAATTAGAGAGGGAAAGATAATAGAATGGGAAGAGGCCAAAAATATATTTGTACTGCAGGCTATCGACTGCCTTCCCTTTCAAGGATTAATATCAAGAGTATAGGCAAACAGAAAGAAATAGGGGATCCTGTGCAAAAGACCAGCACTCGTAGAGTTTTTAGTAGAATCTAGAACAGAACCTGCTGTTAAAAAAAGGATAATTAGTAAGGCATATAAAATATTGCTTGATGTTGTATCTTTTGGCTTTGCCCAGTTAGGGGTCGCCACAGTGGAACTCCAGTCCGCTAATGATTGACAGTAGATTATTACGTACCGAGTTGCCAGCCTTGACGCACAACCTTCAACGAAGGTACGCCCATTCACGCATGTCTCCACACAGAAGACGCTTTAGCTGAGAATCGAACAGGATAACGTCTTGCTGTGAGGTGACAATGCAGCACCACCACCGCAGTATAAAATATTGCTTGATAACTATAGAAATCAGAGGAAGTTAGAAAGGATTGGGAAGAGAGACTGGATAAGCAATTCATAAGGAAATAATGGGAGGATATATGTATGGCTTAAATATGCGACAATGTCTAGAAGATTTAGGATTTTTGGTTGGAAGTGTTTGCATAGGTATTTTTATACCCCAAGCAGACTCCAAAGAAATTTTCCTCAGGTGGATTGCAAATGTTGGCGGTGTGATGGGGAAGAAATAGGTAAATGGGAACATATTTTTGGGAGGCTTTAAAAATTCCCTGCAGACTACACAGCCAGAAATACTAACTGAGCAAATTGGTGTACGTAAGGAAATTATTTTTTTGAGCTGTGATACAGAATCATAATTGCCTAGACATAGTAAGGCCTGGTGGCTACCAAAAACCAGTTACTACAAAATGGAAATCCAAATCTAAACCAGGCATACTAGAAGTAGTAAACATATTAACAGAGATAAAAGAACTGGAAGTGGAATCTTTAGAAAAGGGTAGGAGTAAATGATATAAAAAGAAATTAGTATTGTGGGAACAATATAAGCAGAATAATGTTTTAGAGGATAAATGAGGTTTAAGGGAGGTCAGGAATTGAATGAGCTATGTAATGTTTGATTGACAATGCCTGTACATATGATGCATTACTTTTATAACTTTAAATATATGAATATATTTTTTCATCTATATCAATGCATGATTGTCTGTACCATAAGTGATAATTTATTAAAGATGTTTCTTGTTTAAAAAAAAAACAGCTACTCTTGGTCAGCATCTCTATGTGGGGTAGGCGGAGCAAGCAAGACAATTTTTTTTAAGAAGAGAATTACTTTTTTTTCTTTTTTACTATTTTTGCTATACCTGTAAGGGACAGTATATATAGCATACGTATGCAAAATTTATTTTATTTTACATTTATTAACCGGGGGAGTCTGACTGGATATTAGTCCATTTTCAGTGGAGACCCGGGGAGAAAAGCTCCAAGAGATACATTTTATAGTTAACAGAGCATAGAGACAATACATTAAATGCTAGTAATAGGCAGGTTACACAAATGTTAGCATAAGACAATCATATGGTAATTATTATGAGACACAGTAGAGAAAATGGAAGGGAGTACAATGGATGACATTCATGAGATACATTTCTTTCCCCACTAGGGAAGCTGGATGTACAATTTGTGCAACAGTCTAGATATAAGGCATTACTACTTGTTTTGTATACATGATAGGTCTGTAGCTAAGCTAGCCAGGGGTGAGACAGGAGCATAGTCTGTTATTCATGAAGTGAGTTTTAAGTAGTTTTTTGAACTGGGTTGAGGAGCTGTTGCCTGTTATATGGGCAGGAAGGGAGTTCCAAATTTTAGAAATATAGTGGCTGTAGACGGATTTTCCTGCCTCTTTGTTAAATTTGGTAATCTTAAGGAGGTTTTGGGTGCTAGATCTTAGGGTTCTGGTGGTGGTGTAGGGTTGAAGTAGTTGTTGTAGAGCTGGAGTGCTGTCTGAGTGATGTAATAATTTGTGAGCCAGTGATAGTTGATTGAATTGGATTATTAGGGGTAGTTCTAACTAACTGAGTGTTTTGAGGCATTCACACTGATGTGTTCTAAAGGATGAACCAGTAGCAAATCTAGCTATCTTGTTATAACAACTGTTTAGGTCAGTTTTGTGGAGATTAGTAAGAAAAGGGGAGGCATAGAGTAAGGTAGATAATAGGTGTGTTCTGGCTGTTGTTATTTTGGAGTGGTTGGAGAGAAATGTTTGTTTCGATAGAGTGTACCAAGTTTTTTATGAATTTTTTTATGGTTAGGGAAATGTCTAGGTCAAATATAAGGTGATTGTCAATTTCCATGCCTAGCAGTTTGGTGTGATTGGTTGGGGTAATGGTGGTATTGTTATTTGAGGAGATTATGAAGCTATCTGAGGAGAGTATAGATCTGTGGGAGCTAGAGAGGAGTAGTTTTGTTTTAGCTGGGTTAAGAATGAGGATTTGATTGGTAATCCAAGTTTCAGCTAGGGAAAAGCATTCTTGTGTTTGGGAGAGGAGGATGTCTAGAGACCTGGCAGTGCATATTATGGTGGTATCATCTGCCTTTTGCACTATTGAGGCTTTAGGAATGTTGGCTGGGAGTTGATTTGTAAATAGAGTGAAGAGCAATGGACCCAAGATGGAGCCTTGGGGAACTCCTAGGAAGACAGGCAATAAGAGAAAGATTTGGATTTGCCATATTACAGCTTGCTGCCTTCTATCTAGATAGCTCCTAAACCAAGAAATAGTAGAGTTACTGAGATTTAAGGTGGATAGTGAGTGAAGGAGCTTTGCATGGTTGACCATGTCAAAAGCTTTGGATAAATCTAAGAATGTAGCTGAGATGAGCAGTCCATTGGTTCTGTGATTATTGATGGTATAAGTAAATGAGGTAAATGCAGTGGAGGTGCTGTGGAAGGGTCTAAAGCTGTGCTGCCGTGTGGATAATAGTTTATTTTCTAGGAGGTACTTCTTCAATTGCATATGTACGACTCTCTTAAGAAGTTTTGATAAGGGGGATATTGTCATGGTTATTTGATGTTTTTGGAGTGGGGGTGGATGTTTTCCCTGGTTGTAACACAGAGTTGATTGCTGCCTAGAACTTTTTTGGGTTGTTTATATGTTTATTCTGTATATTTTGGTAATAGGAGATTTTGTCTGTTTTGATACTTTTTTTGGCTTTGTTGCATAGTTCAAGGTATTTTTGTATATCTACTTGGGATTTGCTGTTATGAAAGTTTGTCCAGGCTTTGTTTCTATTTCTGAGGAATGTTTTAGTGTCTGGAGTTAGCCAGGGGGCATGCTTGGTCTTAATTCTAGTGGTTCTGGGGGAGGGGGGGCATGACGGTTAAGTATATTTGTGAAGGTTGTGTTGAAGTATACTACTGCTTCATCGAGGTCTACGTGTTTTAAGGGGGTCCAGTTACACATTTTTAGGTCATGGTTAAAGTTGGATAGGTTAAAATGTTTCTTGTTCCTAATTTCTCGCACAGTTACTTGGGTCAGTTGGCGTGTTTTACTTCTTAGTAGAAATGTAGCTTGGTGGTCGCTGTGGGTGTCTGGCAGACACCCTGCTAGGGATATTAGGGAAGGATGTGATGCAAGTATCCAGTCCAGTATGGATTGATGTTTGGTTCTTTTGTCTGTTCTAGTGGGGGAGGTTATAAGTTGGGTTAGTCCATGTAGGTTGATGTGGGAGAGTGGGTTTTGACTGGAGCAGTTGTTCCATTCAATGTTAAGGTCACCTAAAAGGATGTTTTTTGGGGGGAGGGAGTTAGATATCCAGTCTAGAAGAATTTCTGTAATGGAAATATTGTTGCCTGGAGGGATATAGCACCCTATAATATTGATTTATTTGTTTGGGTTAAGTTTTAGTTTAGTGAGGGAGAGTTCAGTGTTTTCTAAGTCTGGGGTTGTAATGTCTAGTTTTTCTAAGCTGAGGTGATTTTTGAAAAGAATGGTTACTCCCCCACCCCTGTTTCCTAATCTGTCACTCCGAATTATATTGTAGCCTGGTGCTATAATTTCATTATCATGGATTTCTGGTTTAAGCCAGGTCTCAGTAAGTATGACAATATCAGGTTGATAAAGGGTAAATAAGGTATGGAGGTCATGGACTTTGTTCAGTATACTTTTAACATTTAGATTTATAATGAGGAGTGAGTTTTTGGTTCTGTGGAGTAAGGTATTGTTCAGGTCGGGTTTGGTGTGTAATGATTTAGTGGACCTGGGTTGCGATGTATGTCACCACAGTGTATAAGTTTAATTTTTAGTTGTAAATAGAATCTCATTAGTTCATTGAAGGTTTTTATGTGTTTTAAAGTAGTGTGAGGTTGCCTGCTTGTTGGGTGTATTTTGTGTGCTAGGAAATGGAGTATGGAGGGTTGGTAGAGGTATGGGGCTAGTTGAGTGTAAGGTGTGGGGTTTAGATTGTTAAGGGATGTAGATTTGTTAGGGATTATTAGGGTGTAATTAAATTGAGTTTGATAGCAGGTAATGGAGGACAGCACTAGTAATATGGAGATACATATGGTGTATAGTAGGAGTTGTGGGTGAGAGGGTTTTGATAGTGGAGTCATGTTTTAGTGTAGGTGGAATTAGTAAGTGGTGATGATTGGCAAGAGCAGGGAAGGGGTGTGTACTGGTTTAATGGTGAATTGAGGGTTAATTGGATGGTCGATTTGATAGGTTGGAATGGTGTGAAGGAGGTGGGAGTGGTTTGTTTTGGGTGTGGTGTACAGATATAAAGATAATTGATGTGGGGGTGGGTGGTAATAGGGGTAGGGTAGAGGAGCGGCGTGATCTCAAGCACAGCGAGGGCAAATGGAGCGGGACACAGCTGAGCTGAAAGATGTGCATACAAAAAACAATCAGGATTAGCTCATTCAATCTACCAGGCAGGTCAGTTCACATTCAACATTAATAGATGGTGCTGCTAATTGACCTTTTTCTTATCTCTTGTTTCTTTACACAGAGACTTTAGTGAGCCTGAGCGCAGCGAGGGTGAACGGAGCAGGACCCAGCCGAGCTGAAAGATGTGCATACAAAAAAACAATCAGGATCAGCTCATTTAATCTACCAGGCAGGTCAGTTCACATTCAACATTAACAGATGGTGCTGGTAATTGACCTTTTCTTATCTCTTATTTCTTTACACAGAGACTTTAGTAAGAGGCCAATAATTTGTACCGCATTATAGGTATGGACTAGGCTAAGAACAGGTAGTGCTTGGGGAAAATCAGTAGGAATAAGATTTTAAACTATAGGGATGGTCAAATTAGAGGGTTGGATGTCTTGGGTTTTACTGCCATCTAGTGGATAAGTTGGGGAAACATGTGTCCCACTAGTACAGTAGTGAAAGCTGGAGGGGAGAATTATTCATCAGTAGTACGACTGGTCCATGCGGTTGTGCTTGCCAGTAGAGATAACTATATAATTATCAAAAGAAAATGATGGTACCTACTTTAATAAGAAAATGACAGTTTTAAAGAAACCAGTGCTGGTTTCTGCTTTTTAATAAGAAATGCATACAACTAGGTGTGAGGTAGCAGTTTCTCTGAAAAGGATAGGCAGACTTGTAGAAAAACATAAACATGCACAGCACTGAAAAGACTGCAGTTTATCACTGCTTTAAAACATCTCTCAGTGGCCTGAGAAGGCTGTACATTCAAGCCAATGAAAGAGGATTAAAAACAAAACAGCTGAGGCCCAAGAGTGGATCCTATTTGCAGCCGAGAAGGAGTAGACCCAGATAATAAAGGTGGGAGTTTTTATGGGGACCCCTGCCACCACAGGTCCCTAGGCAGATGTCTATGTCATCTCTGCTGGATCTGGCACTGTTGCATATGCAGTCTCCCACTTCATACCATCTACAGGTAATGTCAGACAGCAGTCATCTACCACTCAGATGCAGATATAGATAGATGCATACATACATACATACCCATACACACACACACACACACACACACACACACACACACACACACACACACACACACACACACACACACACACACACACACTTAACAAGAGATTATCTGATTATAAAAAGTATCTGTAGAACAAAATCTCCCTAAGGTATATAAGGTCCATCCATCTAACTTAGATATAACAGGTAAGAAAAATGTTAACAAAGATGCTAAACATCACATTGCTGAAGACAATACATTTAACACATGATGCCAGTTGGCAACCCTTTGGTACCATGTAATTCTGAACAAAATGAGCCAGTCTAACTTACTTATCGCTTCAGGGGCTCATAGTTGTTTACTAGGCTAATGACCACAAGGGCCTTTAAAAGCCTAGCCATGCATTCCAAATCTCTGGAAAATTCTGGTACCTGTGTTAAGTGTAAGCAGGGGCTTGGGAGATGAAACATTTACAAGCAGGGGCCTGGGAGATGAACCATTTACAGTCTTCGTGTGTCCATTAGAGACATAGGTGCCAAACCATGGATGAATTTCCTGTTCCCCCTCATATTGTCCAAGTTGCACTTGAATTTAATTAGGGAGGAACTCTGCTTCACATGGATGGGGAGCCTGTTCCAGAGATGGGGTTGTCGATGAGATACATATCTGTCTCTCCAGCTGGTCCTTTTTATATCACAGGCAAGGTTTAAGTCTATAAAATGGGTAATTCTGGTGCTGTTTGTTTTGTGGATATGCAGGAGATCCATCAGAGTGGGGTCTGACAATGTCTTGTATGCCAGGCATAGATTTCTCCTCAACAGCCTGTAGGAGACAGAATACAGGGATAGGGCCTTGAGGCGGTCTGCACAGGAAATGTTACTTATGCCCTGTATTCTTTTAGTGAGGAACCTCTGTGGATGTTCCAGTTGTAGGATATGCCTGGTTAGGTACATACTAAAGGGGGCATTGTACTCAATGATAGGTCTGATGAATGCTGAATACAGTGAAATAATAACTTCCTTGGATCTAGATGCCATACCTTTGTTTATAAGTTGCACAACATAGAATTATTTCCTCCCTACTGTAAACACATGATGGCCAAAGGCTAGATTACTATATATGTGTGACCCCAAGTCCCTGACTACTGGATCAGCTCTTAGGGGTATGTTTTCAATATGATAGTTACCAGGGATGGATGACTTCCTGAAGGATACTGTTATGCATTTCTTGGCATTTAGTTTTAGACCATGGTTCTGACACTAGTTGTTTGTTTTTATCAGCCATTCCTGGAGAACATTTGTGTTAGTAGGGGATTCAATGACAGCTCATAATTTGCAATCATCTGCAAATTTAGTCAACCAGAGGCCACTGACATTGACCTTGACTGCAGAGAAGTAAATGCCAAAAAGGAGCGGTCCAAGGACTGATCCCTGAGGGACTCCACTTGTGACTGGCCTCTTTGTACAGGTGACCTCCCTAGTTCTAACTTTCTGAGTACTGCCTGTGAGCCAGCTGGCTATCCACTGAGTGACATAAGGGCTTGTACCTAACCTCTTGAGTTTATCAACAATACCCAAATGGGGGTATTGTGTCAAACACCTTGGCCAGGTCATGTTACTAATGTGAACCATTTTGCCCACATCCAGTGCTTTGGTGACTTTCTCAGAGAAGCCACCAGGTTGAGTAGGTATGACCTGCCCTTGATGAAACCAAATTGGGTTGGGTCCAGTGTCTGGAGATTTCCAGTGTCATTATTGATCATTTCCATTATAATTCTTTGACTTTGCATATGAGACTAGTGAGACTTATGGGTCTATAGTTTTCAGGGTATGTTGCGGGCCCAGCTTTATGTAGAGGGATGATTGTTGCTGTACTCCGTTTATGAGACACTAAGCCTGTTTGGAGACTACAGTTAAATATAAATTACAGAGGGCCTGATAGGTCATATTTCATGCTATTTAGAAGGCATCCTGGGGTATTGTCTGGGCACATTGATGCAGTGATCTTGGCCTTTGAGACAGCATTAAGGACCTGATCCCTAGTAATAGCAGGGGGAGTTATATTGGATAGTATTTCCTGAGGTAAGGTTTAAGGGGAGATGGGGTAAATTTGGAGCTGAATTTGTTGGCCAGTAGGTTTGCTATATATTCTGGCTCAGTATAGGTGACTCCATTAATAATAACCTCAGCTCACAATTGTGTATTGCCTTTGAGGTTGGGGACATAGCTAAAGAATGCCTTGTGGTTGTCCTTGGACCGGGAGGCCAAATCTACCTCAAAATTTGCTTTGATAGACTTTATTTGTCCTCTGAGTTGTTTGTTTGGTTTGATGATAGTGCTTTTATCCTGCTGGATGCTGCACCTCCTAATTTTTGCCACAGTTTACTTCCTTCTGTTATACAGCCTACTGATGTTGTAATTCCACCAGGGTGGCTTGTTTTTTGAGTTAGTTCTCTACTTCTTCCTGGTGGGTACATCTGCTTCTATGCAGCTGTTAGCATGTTTGTATATGGTTTCTGTGAACAGTTCCTTGCATGTAATAGTGTTTTCAGGGTTTATAGGGGAGCTTGACATTTTGCCAGGTTATCACTTAGTAGGAAGTTAGCCTTGGAGTAGTTCCTGAAACTTCCAGGGTTACCCCTGTGCTACTAATGGATAGAGACAGCTCCTAAATGCTTTATCTCATGCATGGATCCCCACAAAGTCTATGGTATGATTCCAATTATTCTCATTAAGGGTAATAATTATTGACCATGGGAAAGGTAAGGCCAATCCATACCTAAATGGGATAGGTAACTTTAGGCACAAAAAGGGAAATTGGCCAGGCTTAAAATGGCCTGCAAGGGCAGCTAACTTATTACTTACCTATGAACCTATGAGCAGACCCAGGGTGTCACAATAGTCAAGTTTGACTTTATTTCCTGACTAAAATATATTCAGTTTCATTAAAGTGCTGGATGCTTTGGTGTTGGCTTATGTTTTAGAACTGTGCACCTTCTGTATCTGATTATGCACTACAGTGCACTCTCTCTCTGTATATATGTGTACGTATATATGTATGGTGTCATTTTCTGCACAAGATGTACATGATCAAAAAGTGTAAATGCTATATTACATTGAAGTTTATTACACTGATGCATGCAGCTGATCAACTTTGTACATTTTGTTCAATCTAAATGTTTCATTCACTTACACCATTAATGGTTTATGGTTTGGTGTCTGATTTCACACACAGTGCTGTTAGCAACTTTTCATTTTTCCGCACTGGTGTGCATTCTCAGAGTTGGTCTACATAACGTAGTGGTGTTTGGGGGGGTACAGGGTATACTTACCCACTGCAAAAGACACTGTAGTTTTTTTTTTCATGTCTGATGTGGAATACAATTTACTGGAAGTGGTTTTGCTATATTAATTGTTAATCTAGTATGGATTGACCATTCAATATAGATTATATCTATATACCTATCTCTCTCTCTCTCTCTCTCTATATATATATATATATATATATATATATATATATATATATATATATATATATATATAAACAGCATTAATCATTGAAATATCTAACCTTAATGATTATAGTGTCCTGGATACTGGGAAATATAAACTAATAAAATACAGTGATGTGCTAGCAGAAACTAGAGCAGTGCAGAATAAAGACTGCCAGGTAGTTTCAATAGTAAAAGGAACAACAGATATAATGAAAAAAAGAATTTTAACAAATTCTTACTTATTTTTATTTATATATTTGTACTTTGTTAACCATATTAGTCCCACTAGGCTTGTAGCCTCTTTTCAGGGGAGACAAAAGGTAGTCTATATGTATATATATATATATATATATATATATATATATATATATATATGTAGTACTAAGGAAATTTGGACAGGGTATTAGGCAACTTCCCCTACTCTTTTCAATAGGTGCTGTAGGATCTTTTAACATCTCATCCAAAGGACAACACTCTCAGGAGTGCAACCCCCACATATACTGCAGAGCAGTGTCAGCAATTGATGTACCTAATGTGGAATTAGAACCCCCACCTTCTGCACCAAAGGTGAGTGTGTTACCAGTTGTACTTAAATATATTGCCAATGCAGCTAACTCTATTTGAACTTCAGAAGGAGGAAATTCAGGGTACATTGTGGATAAACCTCAAACATTGAAGCAATACTAATTTCAGAAACTTTAAAGGAGAACTCCACTGAAATGTCAAGTTTTTCTTTCCAAAAAGCAATTTTCCTTCTCTATAATTCAACACTATACAAATCACATATTGAAACAGCATAATTTAATAATTATTCCATTTGTTTTATGTTTGAACTTGTTTCTGTCTATCTTTCTTGCATTTGGCTTGTCATCTGTTACACCACAAAGGCTACTAAAAGTGGTAGAGTAATTAGGTTTGGTCACTTATTCCAACTACAGAACCATTAAAAACAATCCCTGGGATTCATGAAGCTTGCGCCAGGTGCAGGCGTAGCGTAGGCGGTATAACGCCAAATATGGCAGTTGAGCGATTCAGGTACGATCCAATTCCGCGTGCACTACCGGCGTACACCAGAACTGCACAGCCCTCGGCTTAGGTATGCTAATCACCCCATGCGCAGTGCCACACCATGCAAATGAAGGTATATAACGATTCATGAAGTGGTGCAGGCATAGCGTAAGCCCAAGGAAATGTAAACCAAAAAACACGGTTTACATTTTCCCAAACAGAACATCGGAGCTATGGAAGTGGCCCCGACTCATGTATTACAAAATTAACATATGCCAATGGCTAAATACACAGCCAATGGCATAAGAAAAGATGCACAACACCTGAAAAACAACATTTAATGTCATGTCCACAGTAACGCAAAGTACAACTGCAGGGCATGTGTGCGCAAACTGGAACACAAAGAAAATATATACAAATGTCATAAAATCGCAATGTAATACAAATCAGGATTTCACCATAATATGCAATGGTATGTATGGTACACCACAACCAAGCTGCAAGGGTTGCTAAGGGTCTGTGACAGTGTTCGGCATGGTAACTATGAATTAGTAGTCAATGCCATGCAAATGAGGCAGGTAATACTGAATCGCAAATGTCCTGCCAGATTAAAGATGTATCATACAGTGTAGCGCTATAACACCGAGGAGTGGCTCAGAGGTATACATGACATCAGCAGTGGGGTGTGCCACCATAGCTGTAAGCACATTGGAGCAATGCAAATCTGACCTGGCCGTTGCTAAGAAAAGCTGCAGAACAGGGGTGGGGAGGTAGGTATAGAATCATTTAGCTGAGAGCACATATGGGGCCTGAAAGCGCATGTGTACGGGGATGAAAACGTGCCCGAAACCCGGTAAGTGGATGCACGCGCCGCGAACCATAGCACAAACAGGAAGGTCAGGGGAAGAAAAGAAGGAAATGCCACAGTAGGGTAATTGGAGTACAACTGAGCAATTAACACCTATTAACTCACAGCGGGCAATCGACGGCAGCTGACAAGTCTGCTCACAGAAACCTGCAAAACAGGATAGGGGAGGTGTCGGATTGCAAAGAAAGGAGAACTGTCATAGCAGAGCAAAACAAACCTACAGTAGACCGGCAATAGAACACATTACACAAGATAAGCCAGGTCTAGGAAAGTACAAATGAAAGCAGGCTGCTGGATGCATGCCAGAAAATGGTAGGTGAAACGTGGAGAAATGTAAAGGGAAGGGCAAGAGGTAATCCACGGCAGCCAAATGTAATTCAACACCAAAGGCACCACAATAGTAGTTCCTGTAGTAAAACACATAAGATACCCTGTAGCTACGATCATACATACATACCCTATGACATCATCGGTGTTCAGAGCACAATAGTATAAAGTGTGAAAGCACCCTACACACACCTGTGTATTCCCAAACACTGCACCATATGTGTAAACACATGGGGAACTTTTAAAATGTACATGTTGGGAGCTGCCATAGCTGTGATTCATCACCATGTGTTAGAGACTGACAGTGTTGTGGAGGATGATGCTGACAACCACCGCAGGCCCTGGAGGAGGAGAAGAGTGTTCAGACCAAGGGTAACCTACCAGGGGCTACATGATCTGGAGATAGTAGAGCATTACAGGGTGGACAGGGACATCTTACAGCAAATAGTTGAGCTGTGCTGGCCACGCCTGAGAACCAGAAACAACAGAGGGGAACCCATCCCAGTGGACACGAAGGTATGTGTAAGCTTGCGAATACTAGCCACAGGTACCTTTCAAAGGCCAACTGGAGATATAATGGGGATCTCACAGGCATCAGCATCCAGAGTACTACACCAGTTCCTGGATGCCATGTTACCACATGCCAATGAGCATATATACTTCCCCCGAACTCAGGAGGAGTTGGCCAGTAATATGCATCACTTCCACCATGTGGCACACTATCTGGAGGTACTGGGTGCGATAGACTGCACGCACATACATATCAAGTCACCACCCGGTGAGCATGGTAGGCGCTACATAAACCGCAAGGGATTCCACTCCATCAACTACCAGATCATGTGCAATGCCCAGGGCATTATCATGGATGTGTGTGCTGGCAGCCCTAGAAGCTACCATGACTCCCATATCTGGCATGCCTCACAGCTGTATCAGGTATTTGTCAGGGGGGACATCCCACATGGTCACTTTGTGGGGGATGCTGGCTATGCACTGGAGCCATGGATGATGACTCCCATCAGAAATGCACACACACCCATGCAAGAATGCCATAATGAGGCACACACACAAACCAGAATGATCATAGAGCATGTGTTCGGGATGCTGAAATCACGGTTCCGTTGCTTGGACACATCTGGTGGAGCCTTGCAGTACTCTCCAGGCACGTGTGCCCACATCTTCATAGTATGTGCCATGCTACATAATATGATCCTGTGGAAACAGCTGCAGCCGGGACAAAATGGTGAAGGCCCTCATAGCCCACCACAATTGCCAAGACCATCACAGGCACAGAGGGATTCAGACCACAAACACCCTGTGCCAGCCCCAGTAGGCAGATGGAGGTGTGGCCAATATGCCTACGCCTTGGCAAAGAGGAAACATATAGCACATACTCTGACAGTGTAGGCCCCTATGGACTGACACACCTCTCCACCTGCACACACAGTAAAATGGATGGCACACACACACGACCACCTGTTAATTGTAATGTATAGGTGGCCTACTGTGTGAATCCTACATAGGCAGCCCTCAAACATTGTACACACAACAGCTATTGGAACAAGGAATGTCAACACCTAAACAGTACATGCACCTATCAGCATATGTTGGTGCTGTGTGTATAGGTTCCTAGGTACATCGGTAGGTACACGCCCGATTGTCAGAGGCCATACACCAAACGAGGCAAACAGTGTCTGCTGTCGCCACAACATTGAGTAACCAACTGTCGCTCAGTAGAGCAGAGGCAATCACGGGATCACATGTGTGTAAGCACTGTTCTCCACACACTCTGCATGGATTCCCTGTTGTGTTAATGAGGGGCTCCACATAATGTAATCATGGATGTTGTGTCCAGGCATGGGGTGTACCCATGACAGGTATTCGTCACTACAGCATGCTCCACCTACAGTTGTTTGAAGGTGTAGCACATTATCGTGTGTGGCTCACTGTGATATACATACCCAATACTGGAGCACATCCAGTAAACATCACATGGACATACCATTAATTGGACTCATCCATATGTAAACTAAATGAGTTACCCATGTAAGTGCAGTATGGAGTAACAGCCATGGTATACTCCACATACAAAATTCCATAAACACATGTACAAATCCCAGATGGCCAAGTGGTAAATGCAGTGACCGTCGTGCATGTTCCCAGTCCCACGTCCTGCAAGGGATGTAATGTAATCCCGAAGGCACGAATAATGCATGTCGGATGCAGGTCATCAGATCATGTTTAGCACACGTTAGCGGGAATCTGCATTGCTCAGTGCTGGTAATCATCGTTTAAATATGACTATACGGATATGCGCGAAACAAGGCTAAGCTTCTCTGAATATCGCACAAATCATGGTCAGTGATGTCCAGAACAGGTGAAACCAGCGTTATTCACCCCTGTACTAATAGCACCTGCTCTGAAGGGTAAATCAATCACTGCCAGGAGTAGAACACGCAATCATGTATACAATCACCTAACACTATGGTAGCCAAGATGTACCTACAGCAGGTGTGTAATGTGACAGGTTCAGACACAAACGTGCGGAGTCCAGGAAACAGTATACACCGACAAGTACACAATGAAAGGTGTATTTTGCCTGTCACTTTCTCTGTCAGATATATATATATATATATATATATATATATATATATATATATATATATATATATATATATATACATACATATATATAATACAGATAGAAAGGGTGATAGAGAGATATATATTGATATATACGGATTCACCAATATCAGCAAATATATAGATAGGTCAACAACATTCATAAAACCTTGGAGGTACAAATAAATAGGATACCGACACGTGTAACCACAAGGCTGAAAGACCGAAAGAACACAGTACTGGAACACTAGAACCATGAGTAATATTATCACGATATGAAGGGACATTTAGTTACTGCTGCCAGTGTTGTGGTCCACGTAGGTACTGTGTTCAACTGTGTTTGTGATTGCCGTAGTCTGTGTATGTGTGTGTTGAGGGTACCGTGTGCGTTTCCGTGTGACTGTAATGTGTGTGTGTCTGCATCGTGTGTCTGTTAGTGCCAACTCGGAGGTAGATCATTACGGTAGGTGTGGTTATAGCTAACCGTAGGCATACGGTTAACACCTGTCCCACATTAGGAGGGACAGCCCCTCCCCAGGCAATTGTGTCCTGACATAAAACATTACAAAGGGCAACTGTCCGAGATTGTAGGACATTATTATGTCCCATATATTATGTAATAGTTGCATTAAATAGTTATGCCTGTATGTAAGAAACGTAAATGTTACATGCAATATGATAAGTAGCCAAAGTCCTACAACAATAAGTATGTATTGAAGATAAAAGTATGTACTATCCTGTGTACTGACCGTGGGTATGTGTCGGCCTGTAAACACCAATGTGTGTCCCACAAGTGTCCCACAATGGCCATTTGAAAAGGTGGCAACCCATGCCAAAGAGGTTCAGTTACCAACACAACTGCAATGACTGCAAATATCTGGGACAGAAATACATGGGACAGCTGTCATTTAGTAACATTCCTTTACATATCACTGTAATTCCAGAGGTATGGAAGTATCAACCTCACCTGCATACTATATAGAAACCAATTAACAACGGCCCAATGTATATGCCCGTAACAAAAGTCTACTAACTGATAGCTCTTTAATTAGGGAAGGAGCCCACACACATATATGGAATATGTTGAAATGCAAGCCCCACAAACCTGTATATGCTACATACACCCACCTACATCCCTCACATACAAAACTATAGCAATACAGACTGTAATTACAGCACAAACATCCAATCAGTCAATTACATCTGCAGAAGCATTAACATACCTTGTGAGAGACACATTTAAAGGCGCCATGTGAAATCATAGCCATTGTATAATGGAACAAACGGTGATGTTACAGGTTTTAGGTTCATAGGTTCATAGATTAGTACTAAGCTAACTGCCCTTGTGAGCCATTTTAAGCCTAGCCAATTATCCCTTGTGAGACTCAAACCCTGCACTTTGTGTTTGTAAGGCAAACACCTTAACCATTAGGCCACCCTCCCAACCCCAGACGGTTGGGATGACAGGTACACTCACATGTAGAACCACATACTCTAGCTGTCACACACAATCCATGGGGGACATGAATCCAAACTATCCGTGTCTCTACACATAGCAGTTGCAATTACTCATAACAAAACACAATACAGGCCGTCTCCCCGAAGGTAGGGCAAATGGGCAATGCCCAAGTGGAGAATTTAATTATACCCCACTGTTGCCGCATAATTGGTGAATGGAGTAGCTGCACAGCTGATGTACAAGTAATAAGTCACTCAGGAACACCAGTTGGCGGCAGGAAACCACATGTTACAGGTATTGACGTATATAAGGATGACTTTCCAGACATTCAAACCATATGCTCATATCATAGAACTGTTTAAATAGTGTAAGAGAGATAGTCACAAAAGTCCAGAATGATAACAAGGTATGTACAACACTCAGTATGTAAGTGTATGTATAGCCTGTTTTGTATTAATTATGTTAGTGTATGTATAGCCTGTATTGTATTAATTATAAGTGTCCGCAATGCATAAAGTGGGAAAAGGTATTATATAGTGATGTTTTGCTGAGCATAGTAACGCTTGTAGAAATTGTGTGTCCTGCAGTGGGTCACAAGGTAAACATCACAGACACCACAAGGGATGCTACATGAGGGCTTTAAACAGAACAATTCCATACCACCCGCTGTCAGTGGTAGGGTATGTCCAACAAGTACGTGCCATAGCAGGGGATAGTATATGTCGATATACTGTCACAGTAGGCATTGTATGGGCATATAATGACAATGACATGTCTAAGGTGGTCCCGCTGTGCAAGTATGCTTTGCATTATGGGATACTATGTAAATATGTGTAATGTACAGTATTGTAGGTAGATATGTCAGATATTCTACACAGCATAACAGGAATATCATGCATACCAAAGGTATCGTCTATTGGCATGTACAATATACAATAACAGGATACATATGGCTTGTATTCATGGGACACTTTAATAGCATGATAGCTAATCTAAATGGAAGAACTACTCAATTAACCATGCACAAAGGACATGTAATAGCTTCACAGGTTCATAGTGGGGTACTATGCAGTCTGGCAAGTCTATGTGTAAGCTCAACTACAGTGTTCACACTAGTGGCACCTCTCTAGGGTAGTGTCCTGTCTGTGAACAGCAGACCCATGTGTTACCTGCACCTCTGCACAGTACAGCCACTGCAGTGATGCCTGGCATACATGCGTCTCCCAATCCACCAAGTGAGGTATCACATTAACAGTGCTACTGAGT
Organism: Protopterus annectens; assembly: GCF_019279795.1. Lineage (NCBI taxonomy): Eukaryota > Metazoa > Chordata > Ceratodontiformes > Protopteridae > Protopterus > Protopterus annectens. Next base: position 1,557,100,906 of record NC_056743.1, read on the forward strand.
TTCCCTGCGTGATGTACATAGGAATCATGTTCCAAAGCATGGTGAGTGTCTGGTTTGGGTATGTAACCCTCAAGCACATCCCACTCGTCGTTGTATGTGTGCACATATCCATGAACATGTTGCTGACAGTGGCTTTTGCTTATGCCACTTATGTGGAGTATATCCATGAATATTGTTGTGGGCATGGGCCCTGTCTGTTCAGCGGAGGTCACCTCTGAGTATGTAGTATGCAAATGTGTACAGACGTGGTGTCCGTCGTTCTGCTGCATACGTCAACTGTCGGAGCTCAATAAACGTCATGGTGTGTTAATGTTGTGGTATGTAAAGTCATAGCTGTTGTGTAAGGTACACCCTAAATGGGGTGTTGTACCCTTGAATGTGTGTATACGTCTGGAGTTCAGAGATACAATGGGTGCCTATGTTCCAGCTACAAACCCAGTACAGATAAGTGTGGCCACGTAGAAGGATATCCACGCCACAGTGACAATATGGTTATCAAAGGAGTGGGTGCAACATACGTGTGTACTACGATCACATACAATGTGAAATGTATGTAGGGGACTACCACCTATGTGATAGTCAGTGGGTGAATGGTGTAATGCAAAGGGGATGTTCATGCACCTTGTGTCATGCAGCTTGAGGCCATGATATTGATATCAGGTATCCGTCACAGTGACACCCTTATGGAGGGAGTCAGTATCAGCTGATGGATCAATCATGGCTTTGTATGCAGTTGTCTGTAAAGCTAGGCAGGGAAAGTCCCTCTGTGCTAGCCTGTACCTCAGGGAAGCATATACCGAACATGAGGGGCCCTATGACTGAGGACTGTGGTACGCCAAGTGTAACTGAAATACAGTAGGTACTATGGTATGCTACCCTCATTGTGTGTGTCCTGTCCGTGAGCCACTTTGCATAACATCCTGAGACATAGGGGTCAATGTGCAGGTGGATGTGTATGTTGTCAATACCAGAATGGAGAACGGTGCTGAAAGGCAATGAGAGGACAATGTAGGCTATTTGGACCCCCTTACAATCATCAACTACCCTAGTAACCATATCAAAGGAGTCCACCAGGTGTAGGAGCCATGCTCTGGCCCTAACAAGTCCAACCTGGGTGGCATCAAAGGACCGGAGTCCACCAATGTCTCTGTGAATGACTTCCATGATGATGTGCCCCATAGCCTTGCAGAACAGTCCAGTCAGGTGTATAGGGCAATAGTCCCCCTCGTGCATTGTGGCGCCACCTGTGTGGAGTGTGATAACTGTTGCTGTGTGCCATTCAGGGGCCACAATGTCTGATACAAGGCTATTACTAAATATGGTGGCCAAGTGGGGAGACATGTCGTTCAGAGGTTTGTGTAAATCACAGCCTGGGATGTTTGACAGTCACATGGGGCCAGTGTTCCAAGCCATATAGAGTGCAGGTTAGTACTGTGTAGGTGTGACCGCATGGACACTGCAATGTTCCTGCATAGATTGTGGCCCTGTAGGGAGTGAGAGGGTGTAATGTTAGCATTGAACCCATCCGCCAGCATGTTTCCAACATCACCTGGTTCTGTAATGTTCCTGAGTAACTGTTGTATGTCAGAGCAGATGTGGGTATTGCCATTGACTTCTGACATACCTCCAGAATGCCTTGTGGTACACCCTGGAATGTGTTGCAGTAATGTTTACGTAGCTAGTTTCAGAGTATGTGATGAGGGATCCTGTAGCCCTACTGAGGCTGACCAGTGAGCTACCCCACCCATGGGATTGTACTCCACTTTGCAACAGCCTCCACCTGTTGTTGTAAATTATGTCCATGGAACTGGACCCCCAGAGTGGCGTCTGTTATCTGGTGAGTACCATCATGGCTCTGTGTGGAATAGCATGATCCATACAGTCGTGTAAGTGCTAATGAAGTGCACTGGGGTATGCTTCAGCATTTGTATGTGCATTGTCCATGTTCACGGGTGTCATGATGTTAACTACTGCTGTCATAAGACGTCTATAGTAGGGGTTGTAGTACTGTTGTACTGTGTATGCCGTGAAGGGTGTGGTGCTGGGATGTGGATAACAAGGGTGATTAGCATATGTTCAGAATCCACCAATGAGGGGATAACCCCAGGTGTGGAACACCAGTCACATGTTGGTAGTGTCCATGTCAAGGATATTGTTGGTCTTGGAGGTGGTGTGTATGGGTTGATCCAGCCGAGTGGAGGTTATGAATCCTGGACAGCGTTGGCCTAATGTGTCGGTACATGAGTGGCTATCCCAGTTAAGTGTGGGATAGTGTCGGTCTCACATCAGTAGTACCTATCTGAGCCCTACTGTCCAGTACACCAAGAAATGATGTCTGATAACCATGGGGTATGTTGTTGAATCTGTAGCTTGTTACAATGTGTATAGCAGTTCTGGTCACAGTTAGTTGCATGTGGAGCACCTCTGATGCATTGTGCTAAGTAACTTGCCAGGATGTGTGTACAGCATAGTGGAATGTGGGAACACCTCAGTCGTGGGTGTGCCGGTCCAGGTTACATGACTGAAATGTATAGTCTGTGTATAACCTGTCATTGCAGGTGTGCTCTGCAGAGCCTAGAGGCAGGTCCCAGTCACTGCAGAGATATTGAAGTGGTCCATTATAAGGAGTGCCTTGCCTGTGTGCGTCAGAGATGAAGATGTCAAGCATTGCATCGCATGACCCCATGTTTTGCTTGCCTGTTCCCATTCTGGTGGTGAATGCTATTGGAAACTGTGCAAGACAGGCAGTATAGAAGCAGCAAGAGCCTTACATGTTATCTGTACTCCCAGGGCTGACAGGTGCAGGGCATCTGTGCCAAAGCATCGTGTTTTGTTGACCATGTCAGTCAAAGTGGACAGATACCAGATGCCTGTGGAATGACAGCAGAAGCATAGGCAACTGTTGAAGTGACACAGTCAGTCGTTGTACAGTGGTAACAGGTCCGGATGAATGCATAATGCTCCCCAGGGCTTGGCCCATACCTTCAGGGCTACAAGACCTGTGAGCTATTGCATGTCCCTGCACACGTAGTCTGTGAAGTTGCATCTCAGGGCAGTCACACTAACATGGAGAATGACAGTCAAATTGTACCTGGTGAGGTGTGGCATGGGTGCATAGGTTATGTTGCAGAACCAGTTACCCGACAGCACGATGTAAGCGACTATCACCTTGTGTAGTCTGCTGAGTGGAACATCAGTGTGACCGCCTACAGAGTCACATATGACAGGTGTGTTGTGTATGTTATAACACCCTATTGGCTGTATGTGATGGGCACACATGAGTCTGTGGGCTATAAGTTATTGTTGTTGTGTTTGGTGATGGGGGCTGTCTTTGGTGCCTACACAGAGTATGGAGAGGTACTGCACAAGTTGTACTCATATGTGTGGCCTGTGGTGGTGGAGATCTTGTGAGACTATGTGATGAGTGGGGTGTGTTGCGAATGTTACACATCCCCACATGATTGTCAGCTTCAGTCAGGGTTGGTGACAGCATTACCCCCAGCAGGGCTGCATATGTGCATCTCCCACAGGCTGTAGTGTCGTATGTTGGGAGGTGAGCATTGACTGTGTACATGAGACAATTGCTCTATTGCCACATGTACGACATATTCATCCTATAGACAGGCAATAGCATTGGTACGTGACAGTTGGACATGCCTGTATATACAACCATGTCTCACAAGATATGTGAGTTATGTGTGTACAACAGCTGTTGTACTGTAAGCAAGCTGGAAATGTAAGGACAGACAGTGTACTTGTGAGAAATGGTGTGGAATGGGTGCTATATTAATCAGTAGCTCATGAAGTGCTCACAAGTTCTGAACAAGTGCTGAGCATGAAAATACAATACAGATAGGGTGTTGGATAATATCAACCCACAAGTGGTGACGACAGTCATAATTGGTGGCACTGCACTATTACCCTGCTGAGTATTGTATGCAAGTCCATGAACCATTATCAATGTAGATGTTAGCAGTACAGATGTACATGACAGTACGGATGTTCGACTACATATACCTTCGTATGTCACAGGAGTGTTCTACCAGTGGCCTGTTGACAGAATCAACACTACAAAAGGTGCCAGAGTGGCATGTGCATATCACACCAGTGCCAGATACAGTAAAACAGGGTTAATGTGTTGTACTCCACCCTCATTGTAGCCCATACCACACAGAAATGTGAGGCATCTGTGTATGTAAGGATGTGAATGGCCATGACCTATGAGCAATAGCTGTCTCAGTGTTGTGAACAACATACAGAATGGGCTTTGTGGGTGAGGTGTGTGACATATGTGCACATTCTGACAGATGATATCAGCATTGTCACCACTAGGTGAATATCCCTGTACCCATTAATGACCACCTAGGCTGCGGTCAACATTATGGACACTGTGTAAGGGATGGTGCTGTGCAGTTCACCTCCCTGAGTTGGTGACATCTCCAGGCCCCTTAGGTAGTCATACAAGGTACCCATGTCATGACAGGGTGCCATCCATGAGCATGGAGATCATTGGACAGGCATACACAGCACTTGGGTGACCAATATTGGATCACATATCACCTTTAAGGGGTATTGGCCATGCGTGGATGGGCGATACCAGCCTTCACAATCCTCACCTCCACTATGCAGCATGCTGTCTACCTTGCATAAAGACATGTGCTACACTATGATGTTGGACATGCTACATGTCCATATCCTGATCTGAAAGACATATGTCATGGACAGCCACTGTCCTACTACTAGGATCGCCACATGCTGGACAGATCCCTGTGCCATACATGTGACATACTCCCACCATACCATGCAACCCTGTCCATCAAAGCTGCACATGTCATCTCTGTCATACATGGTGCGATGACCGCATGGTAGATGTAATGTCTGGATCAGTAATGTGACACTGATGCACCTCGTGGTGCAAAATGGCTGTCGGATACAGCTAGGAAACCTTGCCCGTACATGCTATAGTTGATAACCATTCCTGCGAATGACGTCCGACTAGCCATTGTTCCATGTCTATCACATGTGCAACACAGGCGATTGTTGCAGTATGTTGAACAGCTGTACAGTGCCGTGTAGATGTATATGGCAAAACACATGCATGTAAAGGTTTCCATGTGTATGTGTGTATTGTCACTGCTCAAGTCCATTAAGGCAGTGTATGTGTTGATATGTGACATATACACAGCATCAAGGTCAACAGCATACACATCCAGGCATGTGCTGATAGGTAAGAACACCAGTGCAGGCAAACAGACATGCCCACATCAAGACAGCATTCACATGGAGTATGAACAATGTAATGAGGTGACACACATATATGGTGATGATATCCAATGCATAACGGGTGTTACATGTGTGTGACACAAACATGTCAGTCATGTCAGTGTCATGATGATCTGCAAAGATAACTGTGCAGATGTACTAGATTTACTAGACATGTATGTGCAGCAGTATCTCTGTACATCTCTGATACTGTGACCTGTCACCATCATTATGTCTTACAGATAATGCCTCGTACATGCCTGCCAGCTTACAGCCACCAGGAGGATGATGTCCTCATCCCATACCTCCATGAGAACTATGAGGTGTTGTTCAGCCATGTGCCACAGCATGCCCAGCAGCGTGACGACCTGTGGCAGGATCTTCACAGGAGGGTGAATGATGTGGGTGTTCATAACCGCACCTACAAGCAGGTGCGCAGACACTGCACTGACTTCTTACGACATGCAAAACAGCGTGCCACTGCAATCACCAGGGGAACAAGGTGGAACAGGTGGTGGGCCACCAACCCAGCCCCCACTCACACACACCGAGGAGTTACTGGCCAGTCTGGGGACACCATCAGAACAGCATCCACAAACACTAGCTGCCATCATGGAGGTGGGTGTCTCCCAACCAATGAGCCTGGAGTTGCCTGGTAAGTCAGTACTGCACATATGACTATTATATCCCATTTAGTTGCATGTGTCACTGTACATTATGTAATGTAATATCATATGCAAGGTATGTTGAGACACATGCTGCATACTACAGTATGCTACCCTGTTTATGCACACATGTGCATACTATATGCTATTGTACAGGCAAATGTGTTAACATGCACAGTGCACCCTGTGGCTGTCATACAGTCATGGATAATGTTAAAACTGCTGTGTCACCCCTATACAAGTACCTCTGGCGTGCCGCACAGACATCAGTCCATTGCAGGTGAGACTGTCATCATTATCAGGCATGTTAAAGCATAGATCTATTCGCCATGTGGCCAGTTAACACTTGTATACTTGATGTTCGGTCCAGTCACGATATACAGGTCGCATCACCCATCATTCACACTGGCTGCACATGTGCAATATATACAAATGAAATGATACACTGACATGAAACCACAATATTTGTCATTGCTACATGTTTGGACATATGTACTATACATTGGAACAACACGTGTGGTACGCAAACAGTACCACACAGTGAGCTGTGATATGGGCAGCCCACAAGAGTCACCATTGTGTTATATGCCCCTGCAATGGGTGCACACATTGTGATGTGCCATCTGACATGTCCCAGACACATAGTGTTCTGGCTGCAATATTGTCACACTATCCCATAACCCATACCCCACATACCAGACATACAACCCGTTGTCTGCATAGCCCTGTAGATGGTAACATATCTGACATCTATGGGTGGATGTCATATGGGACAACACAGACATGTGAGATAGATTGCCATCACACACATTTGGCCAACACATGTGCACACATGGCCGTGGGGGATGGCCAGAGACACATAGCCACAAAGTAGATGTGATGTGTATACACCCTGTTGCACATTGTCCACACATGGTCCAATTATAGCCTTATTTGACTGATTATACAGTTGATGTGGTACACTGGACATTCTAAAAGCCTGTGCACAGCTAGTGGAGGTGTCACTGAAGTCTACCATATAAGATGTGTTGAACATCATGATTGTGTCATAGCATGACAGTAGTCACCTGTACAGCTTCCACTGACATTGACACCACATGAGGCCACAGATACTGTACATTTCCCTTGCTGCTGTAGGACATCACCGTTAGCTGTGCACCTCATGTGTGTGGTACATCAATGTCATGTGGGACATGGTGAATTGACAAGTCGGCTATGTGTGGACATGGTTGCCAGGCAGCTAAGACTATGTAGTAGTTGTGCAGGGGTGTCATCTGTAGGTCCTCCAGTGACCTGTCACATGACACCACATGGTTTGGTGTGTATACACCTCAGCATCGTGGGTCACAATCCACAGTTATGTCATGGGTATGCATGCAGTTATGGCTATGCAATGTGTACATATTATGCACTGTATAGCAATATAGATGCACCATGATGCCATGCAATGGCACAGTGTCTGTACTTCACACTGTATAGCAATGTAGACGGCTCACACTACGCTTCCATGCTCATGCACATTTGCTAAACATGCATTCTATCTGTAGGGCATACAGACAACACCGCAATGTGATGCCCATTACGACGCTGTACATGTGTCAGGACACCATTGTGTCAGACATGTATGCATGTTAATGCACACGTCAGCAGATTACATGTCAAGGTCACGTCAGCCATGTGCACTGTTACCCTGTTCTGGTCCACATGGTGTATCACGGGGATGCATGCATAATACCATGATTGTGTGAACTGCATGGCTACTGATATGACACCTGCTTGCTGTAGTGTGCACCCCAGGGAGGTATGCTAACTAACACTATTAATGTCTGAGCTGCATGCCGTCTGCTGTATCACATGCATGCTGCATGCCGTCTGTCAAATCACATGCATGGTGTGTCTGTGTGTGTGTGTGTGTGTGTGTGTGTGTGTGTGTGTGTGTGTGTGTGTGTGTGTGTGTGTGTGTGTGTGTGTGTGTGTGTCTGTGTGTGTGTGTCTGTGTGTGTGTGTGTGTGTGTGTGTGTGTGTGTGTGTGTGTGTGTGTGTGTGTGTGTGTGTGTGTGTGTGTGTGTGTGTGTGTGTGTGTATGTCTTTGTAATTTAGAGTCAGTCTTTTTGCATTCACAGGTGATGTAGGTGTTACCCTCCTGGTCCATCTGATGTTAGTGTCCCCACAGATACTAGCAGTGATGAACATATGCATGAGGTACAGGCAGGGTTGTCAGGGGCTGAATCTGTGCCAATGGTTGCCATCCCAGCTATGTCCCCCTCTTCCCCACACACAGTTCTGCTGCCAACACATACCACATCACCAGTGGCCATAGAGGAAGGACAGTCAGTGTCTGTTAGCGTGGAACAGGAACGTGTGGTGGCTACAGAAGGTGTGTCTCCATACCATGGTGTAAGTGTAATGACTGCAGATGTGCCACACAGGCATGTGGCCAATGCTGCTCGTAGGAGGACCTCTGGCAGACATGCACCTGCAGGACAGATCTCAACAGCTGGTATCACCAGACACATGTTCCAGACTGTAATGGCGGCACAGGCACGTGCTGAATGGCAGAACAGAAAAGGGCAGAGGCTGCAGAGGGCTGCTATCCATACTCTAAACAACATCCAGGCATTGGCAAATGCTCAACAACAGATTGCTGATGTTCTGGACAGGCGATTGGGTGACATGGTCAGAATCCTTGACAGTGGCATGGCAATCTGCGAGCGTGAGCTGTCTGTGCTGGAACATCTGGTAGGAGTGAGGCATAGGCCATGTGGACATAGGCCAGCTACACCACTAGTGCAGGTCAACGTGAGCGTGCCACCTTACATGCCCGCTCCCATAGTGCTGGTAGCAGTAGCAGTGCAGCTGGTGCTGCGCTGTCCACACCAGGACACAGCAGGGCACGTGGACATGGCCCTGGACATTCCCAGTGGGGACACGGTTCCAGTGGACATGTATCGTCAGACAGTAGCCAATCTGTACCTCCGCCTGGTAGTGCCCATGCAACCCATGGCAGGCACAGGTCTCGTGGCTGTGGCCGGACACAGTGAGCTGTACAACCTGGTCTGTACAATCAGGAGCTGTCGATAATACCCCAATGTAGGCTTCACAAAAGGCAGAACTGTGTGCACACATACACGCACACAGCAAACACATCTATAGGGCACCACAACACCCACATGCATACTGAACAGACATGTCCAATCATATCACCGGCCCTTACCCACACACATGATGTCATCCATTGGTGCAGCCTATGCCCCTGGCAAACATTATCACCCTGTGCATTTTCCTATAAACCTGTATTTCCTATCTCTCTCCTCTCTCTTCTCCTTGGTCTTCCTCTTTCTTTGTTATTTTAGATTATCCAGATAGTTAAACCATTTCTCTGTCCTTGGTATTTCAATTTTTGTTCCTTGTTTTTACACTATGTAATAATATTCGATTGTCTAGAAATTTTACTTCTACTCTTGTTTGGATAACAATATTCCTTGTCTAAGTCGTAATCTGTTGTCTCTATATGCCTCTACTGAAAATGGAAATATATCCAGCTAGACTAGCCCGGTTAACAAATGTAAAATAAATAAAATAAATAAATAAATATGATGAAGCCTGTGCCGCATCCCTGTCATCCACACCATCGGTGCGGGGACATGCTCAAATGGTCTGATGCACAGGGTGAACAGAATAGTGAGAGAAGTGTATATTACATTAGTTGTGTAAGAATAGTGAGAGAAGTGTATATTACATTAGTTGTGTAAGAATAGTGAGAGAAGTGTATATTACATTACTTGTGTAAGAATAGTGAGAGAAGTGTATATTACATTAGTTGTGTACTGTTGACATGCACCAGACATACCATGAAGTACAGGCTTAGCATGCATTGTTATATGTTCACAGTATGTGTCTCGGTAACAACAGTAACAGCATGTTGGTAATGATGCCCTGGTTCCCTCCTTATGGTCTACTTGCATGTGCTTACAGGTAGCAGTGTTTGCAGTCTCCCATGTGTAACTGTGGAGTACTCACAGGCAGGTATGGCAATATCAGCATGCTATACGTAGCCTCAATCTGACTGTTGGAAAGGCTAACATACAACAGATGTCCAAACATATACTGATCCAGAAGCATGTAGGCAGTTTAATGGGCTACAGTGGCTAGAAACGTGACATCCATACCAGGTCACATCACAGGTATGTTGACATGGTGCAGGGATTGTACACAGCGGTCCGGCCGATGATAACGTTAGAGGCCACTTGATAGCATGAGGCCTCACTGTGTAGCAGTAATACCCTGTCACATTTCAGGAACATGCCCATACTCATGGGGTCAACAACACTATAACGCACACCCCATAGTGTTGAGGTGAGGACCCCTGCCTATGTGGTCATCACCCTCACAGTACTGTGCACCCACACAACGCAACACAGAGAAAGAACATGTACAGGTAGCCAGTACGGCTGAGACCGATGGCATCAACAGGGTAGTAGACTGTATCACCATGAGGGGTTAGGGATCCTGTGTATTCTGTATGGTAGCATACACCCTCACTCCATGCACCAGACAGCCATACATACATACACACACACACACACTGTGGAGACCACAAATGTCATTCACATACGTATTGCTGATATGTGTGTGTGATATACACACCACCCCTGCCTACATCATGTTTTCCACACTGCAGTATGTACAGATCTCTACAACAGTGTACAGGGGTGTGTAACAATTGGGATACATTCCCCACCATATGTGGCATATATGGTCACACAAGCAAACACCCATGGCAGTACTGTGAATGATACACCTGCTAAATGATGATATGTCTGACAGACATGCAGCAGTATTGGCCGCATTATGTGTACCAACGCTACGTCCGGCAATTGTGCTGCTATATGCACATGGGAGGATGTAAGTGTTATAGGTGTCAAGTGACTTACAGTCAGTAACACCTGACAGCTGTGTAGGTTTTATGTCTTCACTGTCAAGTAACAGTAACATAGCGTACTGTTTGCACATGTAATGGTAGGATGGCATGTGACACACCTGTGAGCCATCCCCGGCAAACATCCATCTGCACAGGTGGATCACCACTTTATGTATACACATCCATCCATACCTGATGTACATCCTACCATACTGTCAGTATGTCACCATATACAGGTGTCAATGATGGGGCTGCATTGCAACTGCATGTTGTAGTTGGGCACAGATGAGTTACATACATCAGCTACTGCACATGCATGGTAGCTGTATGCACACTACACATTGTACATGTGTGTTGGTCCTATATGCCTGTCATGTAGCCATGTTTGTTTGCATTGCAATTGGTGGACATGTGTGATGACATACATAACACATGGACTGTTGTGTGATATGATGGGTGTCATGGGTAACTAGTACAGAGGGAATGTGTCCTCGGTCAACATTGCTACCTCATGTACTGTTAGCATTCAACAGCCATGGACCCACCTTCCATTTGCGTGCATGTGATTGCTGTAGCCACTTGTCTGCACAGAGGACAGCAAAAGCTATGCTATGTACATATGTGTTTTGTGTGTGGTCCATGTGATTACATGCATGTCATATCCAAATATGTGTGTTCTTTGGTGTACAGCAACAGTCATCTGTCACAGCTGTGTAAGACCCAGGGCCCCTGGTATGTGTAGAGCCGACCTGGTTATGTACAGTGGTATCATTGCAATGCATAACACATGATGGAACCCTGTCGGTACATGTGTAGTCTGCACAGTTGCTGTAGACCTATGTACAGTCCACTGTTCATGAGTCACATGGTGTTGTGGTAATGTATGGTTGTGTATTGCTGGTCCAATGACATGGTGATGTCTGAGGGCTACATTGTAGACTGTGGTGTGTACCTCTGTGATCTGCACCTGAGACATCTGTGATGGCTCCTGAGTGTGTACTGGTCAGTACATGTGAGTGGCCTTCATGTACGTGGGGACAGTAACACCATACTGTGCCCTTCCATGTTTAGAATCCGTGTGCATGCAAAACCGCCCTTTGCAACTGCTAAGTGTGTGAGCATGCCCAGTATGCCGTTGTGTAGATGGACACACAGTACATTCCAAACTGCGCCCTTCCATGTTTAGAATCCGTGTGCATGCAAGACGGCCCTTTGCAACTGCTAAGTGTGTGAGCATGCCCAGTATACCGTTGTGTAGATGGACACACAGTACATTCCAAACTGCGCCCTTACGTATTTAGAATCCGTGTGCATGCAAGATGGCCCTTTGCAACTGCTAAGTGTGTGAGCATGCCCAGTACGTCGTTGTGTAGATGGACACACAGTACATTCCAAATGGACGTGTGATACTGTGTGGACATGCCCAGTGAAACCTTGTGTTGGTGATGTGCCTCTGTGTATGGGCATGGCCATTGACATCCTGTATAGCGATGGTGGTCATCCAGGCAACAGATGTCCATTTTCAATGTCATGATGGATGCCTACATTGAACACACTGGTTGACTGTCTTGAAGGGTGTACTGTCTGTGGCGTGTCCCATATCTATGTAGTGTTGTTGTAGTGCTCCGTAGATATTTAGTTGCCCCGATCACACCACTGCCATGTGTTTGTCTATGTCTACCTTGGGACAGTAATATGCTTTCAGACTGCTCACTCTCTATACAGTTCCTATCGGCGTCCTTGCCTTTGCGGATGATGTCATCCACCTAGAAGTATGCCTCTTGGAGTGCTGTGTTGAGTAATCTCAGTAGTGCATTCTGTAACTGCATAATGCTGTAGTGTGATAAGGTAGTTAGGTGTATGTTTGACTCCCAGCCCTGCCAAGTGTGTGTGTGTGTGTGTGTGTGTGTGTGTTTCCAGCTGCCTGGGGACACAGTAATGCTTTTAGATGCTTCACACCACATACATTCCCTATTGGCGTCTTTGCCTTTGTGGATGATGTCATCCACCTAGAAGTATGCCTCCGGGAGTGCTGTGTTCAGTAATCTCGGTAGCGCGTTCTGTAACTGCGTAATGCTGTAGTGTGATAAGGTAGTTAGGTGTATGTTCGACTCCCAGCCCTGCCAAGTGTGTGTGTGTGTGTGTGTGTGTGTGTGTGTGTGTGTGTGTGTGTGTGTGTGTGTTTCCAGCTGCCTGGGGACACAGTAATGCTTTTAGATGCCTCACACCACATACATTCCCTGTCAGCGTCTTTGCCTTTGCGGATGATGTCATCCACCTAGAAGTATGCCTCTGGGAGTGCTGTGTTCAGTAATCTCGGTAGCGCGTTCTGTAACTGCGTAATGCTGTAGTGTGATAAAGTAGTTAGGTATATGCTCGACTCCCAGCCCTGCCAAGTGTGTGCCTCTGTGTGTGTATGTTTCCAGCTGCCTGGGGACAGAGTAATGCTTTTAGACGGCTCACGCCACATACATTCCCTATTGGTGTCTTTGCCTTTGCAGATGATGTCATCCGCCTAGAAGTATGCCTGTGGGAGTGCGGTGATGCCAGAACTTGGTAGTGCATTCTGTTACTGCATAATGCTGTAGTGTGGTAGACTAGACAGGTAGATGCTCGATTCCAGGGCATGGCAGGTGTGTGTTTGGCAGTTATAGCGTATATGTTGGTATCTGTGGGTGGCTAGCTGCAGGATGTGTCCAGTTTGTTTTGTTGCTGACCTATTTAGTGTCCAAAGCCCGCATATTCTGCCAAGACACTGGGTTGTCAACACATACAGTCACCAATAGGTCTGGTGAGTAACTGTCAGCAGCCCTACTCTTACCCCTGCTATGGTCTGACCCATGTGACGCAACATAACACATGTGCCTTGATATTAACAACACTACATGATGCAGGTGGCACATGTAGTTTCCTTTCCATTCCTGTCTAATGCATTGCTGTCATGTGGTTCTCTGTTGTGATATAAATGCCATATCTACATATGTGTGTACATGTATATGTGTGTATGTATATATACATATATATATATATATATATATATATATATATATATATATATATATATATATATATATATATATATATATATATATGTCCATGTATATATGTCTACAAATAATATATGTGATATATGTAGATGTAGAGGTGGACATAGATGTGAACATATGTCAGGGGACATCAGCACTATTGACTATTTGTGCCGGATGATCTGTATGTGATAACCTGGGATCTATGTATATCTGCCATGGCGTGGTGTTAATGCACATCATCTGTGGTGTGCAGGGCCATGGATTGTAGTCATGTAGACACTGGTTATTTTGTTGCTGGGAAGACCATGGGACATCGAATATGGTGATGGTAAGGCACCTGTTGCCAGTTGTGTGTGGATCTGAGTGACACTGAGCAGTGGTTAATATGTTGGAGGTTCGGTATGGGTCATATAACTATTCATTAGAAGACTATACTATGCAGATGAAGTTGACTATGGTGTATCACATTTATCACCAGGGTGTGCTGCTGATCCCTGGAGTGTATGTGTGTAGTCAGCCAGGTGCAGGTCTCGCATATAGTTGACAGCATGGGAGGGGGGTCAGGCATACTGTACGTACATTGCAGAACTGTGCCTCGGGACTGCTCCTGCCTTAGCAAACCTAAGCTAGGCGTGTGTCTATACATGCCTGGTGACATTGGGAGGGATGACAGCAGTGGTGAGGTAGTCAGGGTGTACAGGCTGCACAAACAGGTGTTGATCAGCACAATCAGCTGATGACATGGCCAGCCCGCACATGAACAGTACATTAATGTGAGCAAGCAGCATACACACATGTTTCATCCACACTCTACACCACCGGTGTATACCTGCAGGGACATTTCACAACACAGTCCAACCAAATGACACGGGCTGCAGCAGGCAACATATACCAACATGTGCAGGAGGCTGGGGCAGTGCAGATGTGTATGCTGTCGAACAAACCTTACTGGGGTGACATAAGACTTTATAGACCAAGGGTGAGTTACCAGGGTCTACATGGGCTGGGGATGTTGGAGCACTATGGAGTGCACAGAGACCTCCTACAGCAGCTTGTTGACCTGTGCCTAACACATCAAACAGGCCGAGGGGAACGCATCACAGTGGATACCATGGGATGTGTTGGCCTAGGTGTACTAGCCACAGGTACCTCACACAGCACAACTGGGGATATCATGGGTATCTCACAGGCATCTGCATCCAGAGTATTGCACCAGTTCACAGATGCCATGTCAACACATGCTAGTGAGCACGTACAGGTCCTCCACACATGTGATTAGTGGACCAGCAATATGAATCTGTTCAACCACATGGATGAGTACCCTGGGGTACTGGGTGCTATAGCCTGCACACGTAGCACCACCTGGTGAGAAGGGTAGGGCCTACAGTCAGTGTAGGGGCATGCCCTCCAACAGCTAGGCCCTATGCGATGGCCAGGGCATGAGATTGAATGTGTGTGCTGTCTGCCCTGGAAGCTGTGATGTGTCCGATATATGGCATCTGACACAGCTGTAGCACACCAGTGCCTATGTGGACATCCCCTACAGTCTCCTAGTGGGGGATGCTAGGTAAACACTGGTGTAGTGGCTTATAACACCCATCAGCAATGCACACACACCTGAACACTCACACCATTCTGAGGCAGATGCACAGGCAAGACATGTACATGTACATGTGTTTGGGATGCTCGGTTCACAGTTCTGGTATCCGGACACATCTGTTGGGGCTCTGCAGTATTCACAAGCTACATGCATACATGTTGTTATGTTATTTGCTATGCTACACAATGTTATCCTGCAGTAACAGTTGCAGCAGGAACAGCATGGGGCAGGGCCACACAGCCCAACACCACTGCCAAGGCCTGTACAGGCACAGTGTGACTTGGTGAAGGAACTACCTGAGTAGGGCAAAGTCGGCGACAGCCCGTGCACAGTATGACCTGCCCTTGGCAAAGAGGCAACACAAGGCATATCCACTGACACAGTAGGTACCCACAGATTTCCCCTCTCTGACCAGTACACAGTACAATGGATGCCAAACATGACAATACCTGTGCTCGGCCATGTATGGAAGGTGCACTGTGTGCTTCCAACATAGGCAGCCCTCCAGCACTGTCCTCCAGTCCGTAACGCAACCAGGGTATGTCTATTGACCTAACAAGTGGCAGTTGTATTAGAATGTGTACTTACCCATTGCTCTGGTATGTATGTGAGCATACAAGTGACTGTGGTGGCCAAATGTTAGGGCAGCAGACAGTACACATCTATAGTGGCACCATGCCTCTGTAGCACATATAGGGGTCACAATGGTAGGCTGTAGTACACAGGGTGTCCTAACCCACTGCAGATTATGGGCTGACCATCATGTGTGTTCGTACAGCCCACACCCGTTCCATGCAGCTGGACAAATGTGGACCAATACAGACAAATGATATACGATGGCCTATGGATATGCCCAATGACTGATCCCTACCCCCTATGACACACACAGATGACAGCAGGCCAGGCTGTTTGATTTGGATGTATAATAGGACGTCCAACACCGCTGTGCTGATAATTAATGCTGGGAACTGACATACCCTGGTATCCCTCCAACCAGCAATTTAGGTAGGTCCACACACTGACATGGAGTACCCGGCAGACCAGTACAGTAGCGGCAGATGTGTACAACTATTGGCTGTGCCCCCATCACACCTACACATGTGAGAGTCATGTGCACCACCCACGGTGCTGTGTAGGACTGTGGTTGTGGTTGCATGTCCCCCCATGCTATACAGCCATGTAGCAACTGTCAATGCCACATGACCATTAGCTACCCTGCAGACACAGCATGTCACCTGTCTGTGTAGAACGGAGGGGTCAGCAACACAGTACTAACTATCTGGACATGTGACACATGCAATACAGTTGACCATACTTTGCATGCTCACACACATGATGGTATTGTCAGTCTACAACATGCTTAACAGTCATACTGGGCATGCTCACACACTGAAACACAGGACGGCCATGCATGTACACACCAGTGGTCCAGACATATCTGCCAGTACATTGCTATACTGTTGGATGTCTGCGCTGTATGGTGTTTGCAGTCTATTGTCTGTACATATGCCATGGTCTAATTCATGGTTAATTCACATGAGCTATGTGTGCAGGGTACTTCTACCATCACGTGTATAGGGCGGTTCTTTGTTTGCGGACAGGCCGATGCCTTTGGATACAAACCGGGTAAGGCACAGTCCAGCAGGTGGGAGCTGTTGTGCATGGGTTTGCACAGTGTTAAGCACTGCTGACCTCTGGTCACAGCACCTTATACATGTTTACACTCCACATTTCTTTGACAGGGC
Source organism: Protopterus annectens (assembly GCF_019279795.1). Classification (NCBI taxonomy): domain Eukaryota; kingdom Metazoa; phylum Chordata; order Ceratodontiformes; family Protopteridae; genus Protopterus; species Protopterus annectens. Next base: position 1,557,118,128 of record NC_056743.1, read on the forward strand.
ACTACTGGCATACTGGTAGACAAACACGCTCACAGTCGCTCGCTCTCCGACATTTCTGCTTACATTTCTCACTCACGCTGGGTGTGTGTGATCCCTTGTGATGCGTATTACATCGGACTACATGACTACAGTATCGGGTATGTGTAACCATTTTGCAATGGCAGCCGTTTGACTGTACGGACTCGGCGGCCTGTCCAGTGATGTAATCATATTATATGTGTGTTCCTCATACGATCTGCTCCCATCTGCCTGATACATGGGAACCGATACTCTGCAATGCTGACATGTGACTTGAGTTTGTTAACGCAGCTGTCTGCCGAGTCATGCTACCGCATACCAACTGCACGTTGACCACCTTTCAGATTGCACAACAGGAGACTGTAGGAGTGACACCTTTCCCACTTTGCATGGGACAGTCCCTCATCACACATCACATGTGACAATACCAGAACTCTCCACCAACTGGGGACACATTTCTGCAGAATCAGAAACAGGTCATGAAAAACAGGGACACTTTTACAAAAGTAGTGCTATTAACTTGACACATTGACAGAATCAGAGCATATGACATAATACACATATTCTGAAGTAACAGTTGTTTATAACTCTTACTTATTGTCATTAGTCAGTAAGTGTAATTCACCACCTTTCCTTCAACAGCCACTACATTTAGGAGGGATTAAGAAGGACACAGTTATACTTTCAGTCAAACTCAGAGACGTACCTGACATTCAGGGAAAGTTGAGTGGTATGGACAATACTCTAGCCATTGCAACTGTCCTGATTAGGGGACCTTCTGATGTTGTAGGTGTCTGTACTGGTTTCTTGTTACAGGCCTTGTATACCTGACACGTCGATATGTCATATGTAGTAGCATAAGCAACTATACTGTTGCTAGACTACGCTTTGATTTGCTCTGATATGTATATTTCTGTACTATGCATGGCTGTAAGTATGTTCCGACCTGGTACATCTGACAGTTCTACAGAGCAGGTTCCACTTTGGCCGTTCAGACTGGTTAAGGCCCTATAGACCCTATATGTAGAGCTATCACATGTGTCGAGGCAACACATACCCACAGCATACCTCTCAACTGTCCCTGATTTTCAGGGCTGTCCCTGATTTTACTCAAATTTTAACTCTGTCCCTCTTAATCCCTCCTAAAACTAGTGACATTTGGAGGAAAGGTGGTGAATTACACTTCATGAATAATGACAATAATTAAGAGTTACAAACTTCATATGCTGTGATTCTGTCAATGTTTCCAGTTAATAGCTCTAATATTTTAAATGTGTCCATGATTGTCCTTGTGTTTTCTTGACTTGTCTGTGATTCTGTTGAAATTTGTCCCCAATTGGTTGAGGTCTGACCCACAGCCAGTAGTACACGGACGACCTCCACGGTTTGCATACGTTAAGGTTTTCATGTAGCATTATAATTGATAATACTGTTTCCTATTACATGTAGCTGCTACTGATACAACAAATTGATGTCTGACACCACTACACACACTATATAGCCTCCATTCCTGAACTCACAGGCGCCATGTGCCATAACTGTCGTTTTGCAAGACACAACTGCTCAGACGGGTGTGTCCCTCGCAGGCGTATGGGTGTTTAACCTCTTCTATTATGCTATCATCTACCTGAGGTGGTCAGCAACTTATGCACTTTCCGTCAGTAGCAGAACTCACATACCAATGGGTGTGACTGAACACCATATCAGGAACAATGCATAACACCCTGCGGGACACATTTAGATGATAGGTTCTATTAACCAGACACATTCACAGTCACAGAACATATGTATTCATTCACGTTTGTCGAGGTACATGTCGCTTATGACTCATACATGTCATCATCTGTCATTACCTGTATTCCACCACCTGTTCACCTAATATCAGTAGTTCTGGCAGTGTTTAGTTGGACTTTGTTACATTCTGATATATAACTATGGACTATGCTATGCTATGCTAATCGGGTACACGGCACTGTGTAGGTCTCTATGTATTCCCCGATGGTTTACAAACTGTCCGGTAGATGTGCTCTTCAGGTTTGGGAGGTGTAGGCATATGCTATGTCCACATAGGAATATTAATGACTTCCACTGGGTGGGTCTACTACATCTCTGCCAACCAGCACCTGCACACTTAAGCCCATTAATGCATACCCATGGTCCACCTACCTGGCACCCCTCTACAGCAGTCATGTCAAATACTGCGAGTGCAGCTGGGGTATGAGCACACCCCTACACATTGCCCACTCTCCCCATCTCGGGACACATGTCGTATGTTTTGTCAACCCATGTATTATCACACTTGCACAACCTACTGTTTCATGTACACCTACATCCTGCTCATATTAGTGTCAGCAGATTCTTTCATAACCTGAATTTTTGGGGTCCCGCAAGGGACACCGTTATCCATGTTTAAAGTGTAGACCTTGCAGAACTCTCCCACTGGTCCTTTCCTACTGGTGTTTTGGACAGCGGCAGTGTATTGATCTGTATTGCCTGTCTGTATGTCTGTCCGGCCTAGCTGGGCGATGTGGGGGGTACAACGTTTCTTTATTGGACTTCCCAGTCACAAATGCCTGGGCTGTAAATATGTTACCCCTAATTGCTGTGAAGTAACCTATTTATGTGAATGTGTATATCTACACTGACATATAGTTTGTTTTGTGTGTATGTGTATATATCACTACCTGTTGTTTGTGTATATATATATATATATCTATCTATCTATATATATCCATAGTATATCCTTGTGTGTGTGTGTGTGTGTGTGTGTGTGTGTGTGTGTGTGTGTGTGTGTGTGTGTGTGTGTGTGTGTGTGTGTGTGTATATATATATATATATATATATATATATATATATATATATATATATATATATATATATATATATATATCTATATCCATATGGATATATATGTGTATGTAAATTAATATAGCTATGTGTATATATATATATATATATATATATATATATATATATATATATATATATATATATATATATATATATATATATATATATATATATATGTTTTCATCTATATATACATCTGTGTGTCCGTTAACCTATACATTTCCCGGACATGGACACTTACACATGCGTATTGGTTTTATCCCTGCTTCAACAGCATACTATTGCCTTAGTCATTCTGACACCGACACTTCACTCCGGTGAACTTGTGCTCAGTATATTGCATGTTATGCAGTGGACAGATGTCGCAAGTTTTTCATGTCTGGGGTGCCGCTGCTAACTGGGTTGTGATAGTGTCATTCGACCTGTTCCTTGTATGCGCAGCCTATTCCTGCTACTGTGTTTGTTTCTGTACACATTCATATTATTACTGTTGATAGGATGTGTGTTTGTGTTACTGTGACTGTACGTCGACAAATTATTGTCTTCTTGTAGTTATGTCTTTCTGCTTTTCCCGGTTTGGGGGTGTCACAGCAGAATTCTGTTCCGCTCATGGGTGGCATATAGGTTTTACGTGCCGGGCTGCCAGACCTGACGCACAATGTCCGACAACAATACGCCCATTCACGCATGTCTCCACACAAACGACGCTCTATCTGGGAATCTCAACTACGTACTAGCTGACCTCCACGGGCCGTGCTGCAAGTCTACTCACTCCAAGGATATTCATAACTCCTACGCTTATAGTCCTCGCACATACCCATGTTTGATTGTCAGGGTGTTCATGTGCTGGTCCAGGTTTAGGCTCGGCTGACTGGTGACTAGCACTGCCCTGGCGCTGTTCAAAGATCAGACATAGCACATGGACAGAGTTAGTCCAGAGTTTAACATTCTGCCTGTGTTTACGGACGCAGGTGTTTGGCCACCTCTGACCACATTATTGGGTCGGCGCTACATAATTTAGGTTGGGGAGTGGTTCCACTAAATAATGCAGGTTGGGGGGTGGTTTCCCTTCCCATTTGACTATTTCATTCATTTATACATACAAATGAATATTATTCTGCACATCTGTTATGAAATCACTACGGGTATACAATAATCTTTCAACAGCTGGGACAGTTGGTTGGTGTACTTCTGTGTACGGACCTCTCTGATACTCGGGGACTCATGTCTACAGTGACAGGGACAAGGCTATGACAACTCAGGGACAATCATGGACACCTACCATATTAGTACTATTAACTTGGAACATGTTGACAGATTCGTAATGCTACTAATTGTCTGCAGTTAAATGCATCTATTATTCTTCATTGTTGTAAGTAATCATTCTCATTCAACACCTTTCCCCCAAAGGGCACTGGCTTTGTGAGTTTTTAAGGGTCTGGCCAGTTATTGTGCGAATGCTCTGACCACTGGTATCGTTGACATTGTCATATGTATGGGTTGTGCTGTATTCCAGTGACTAGGGTTGGCACCTTTTTGAATGGCCAAGATGGGACATTTTCGGAACACACCAGGTTTTACAAGCCGACACATACCCACAGTCAGTATAATGGATAGAACTTTACTTATTTGCCTACATAAAAGCCTATTGTTGTAGCAGTTTATTTGCTTATTCTGTTTCTTGTAACATTTAGGTATTGTAGATACTGCAATAATTATTTTATGCTACTATTACATAACATATGGGACATAATTATGTCCTACAATCCCAGGACATTTGCCATTTGCAATGTCTTTTGTCAGGACACAACTGTCCAACGATGGACTGTCCCTCACAAAGCGGGACAGATGAGAACCCTACTGCGGACAACAGATTGTTTGGGCCAACACATAGCCACGGTCACTGCAGGTTTAGAACAGTCATTTGTTTCCTAGCTGTAAGCCTTATACCTTTGCCACTTTTATTGTTTGCCTGTTTCTTGTATGAATTATGTTTATTCTATCCTGATGTGACAGCTTTAAGCAACTGTTACATGCAGTATGGTGCATAGTTATTTCCTATGGTCACAAGACATTTGGCATTGTACCATTGTTGGTCAGGTCACACCTACACACACATTAATTGTCCCTCACGCAGTGGATCAGGGGTATCCTGTTTACATCAGTGCCTTCATCACCCTTATACCATGTGCCACTATGCGAATGTGTGCAATATATTCTCTCGCTTATTCGTGTTGGAACACGTGCATCACGGGCAGGTGTTTGATCCTGGGTAGTAGGTTATGCATGACCATTTAGGGCTGGACAGTGTCGTGCACCTCTAATGCACATTCCAACTTGTGTCCAGATATCTACAGGACTGGACTTCATGTCTTCCATTCTAATGTTTACACAGGTTACGTATCCCATGAGGGATATCCCAAAAATTGGACAAGACCAAAACAAGACGAATACCGACCATTTTTCTGGCGTTATGAAAATGTGCTGGGGATTTTACATGCAAGGGATACATAATGTATAATCCTGCAACTGCCTAGGGTGACGCTACCTACTACATATGCGTAGTGGTCACTATGTGTAGCTGTGGCTGCACCAAACTATTAGGCCAAGTATGGCTGGATTTGGCTGATGTTCAGGTAAGGGTTGTGTGATGTGGAGGGGATGCTGGGTAGTCCATTATGCATCCAGGTGTGTTGCATTTGTTATGGCCAGTTCCATCAGGACCAATCTGTGGGTATGTGCCGGTGACATGTCTATACATTTGTATCGCACATTTCAATATTCATATGTTTGTGGGATTGTGTTCTACAGTATGGCCTGTCTGGTTGTATTGCAGCTGTATATACATGTGTTTGTGTTTCTTTCAGCTTCACCCACTGCTCCCTCATACACCTCCGGTTCACCTATTCTGCATACAGTATCGCCTTGGAGGATTGTACCATTACCCATCCCCCCACACACACAAATTCCTCACACCCCATACATCACTGCTTTGATTGTTGGCCCATGACACAGCCAGAGTAACACATTGAATACCCTACATATGTCAGGTACCTGTATGGTTGTGTGGACTACCCTGCCATGTTTGCTTTCCACATGCTATACCTCACGCACATAGGTACACACCCATACTTAACTTTTATTACATGGTTGGTATACCCGGGTACTACCCGTTCAACTGTGACACATCCTGACAGGTTCGGCTTGTACCGCTGATTTGCGGATTTTGGCAGACTGTTCTACTCATTGGTAGGATGCCACCTTTTCCTATGTCCAGGATGGGATATATTCCGTACACATATCCGACTGTACTGGACAGCACGTCCCCACAGTTGACGGTACGGATAATACTGTTCCTTTCAGCCTACATGTTTCCTTATTGTTGTAGCTGTTTATATGCTCCTTCTGTTTTGTTTACATGCTTATTCTATTTCCTATCACATTTGGTATGTGAAATACGGCCATACCTTTTGTATATGACTATTACATGCCTTGAGGGATATGATTCGAACATACGGTCGTTAGATATGTACATTTATCGTGTATTTTGTTATAGACACATCTGCCCAGCTGTGTACTCTCCCTCACATTATGGGTCAGCTGGTGACCTTAACCATTGGGCTGGACGTACCTACTGGCGGCTCGCTAACATACGATGCGTTTCACTTCCACTTGGCATAGCTATCTACGGCCACACGGTCTTCCATGTCATTTGTTCACAGGATAGGGACCCATTATTCCCTACCGTGCATTTGTGTTTGCTTCTTCATTTTGTGTTCTCAGGAACTTTCTTGCATGCTTTGCATACATTTCAATATCCATGGACACTGACAGATGTGATTACTATCTTGCAACTTGTTATATGCAAGCATTTTAGGTTGCACGTCGACAGCTGGCATTTCCACGCCTCCATGCAGCACTTCGACACGCCCTATGCACTCGCACTCCTTTCCTGCTTTCCTGTGCATGTGGCTGTGGCGGCAGAGAGCCTTCATTAATATGCATTTGGCACTACTGCGCTATCTTCACGCCGCATTGTCGGCACAAGCCTACCGCCGTTCTTGCGCTGAGCTTCATGAATCCCGGGGAATGACTTAAACAATGAAAATGTGTCTTATCAGTCAATGACTGTCAGCATCATACCCCTAAATACAGTGTAGCCTAGAGTCTGAAAAAATGCAAGGCTTTCAAGCGCCAGGTCTCAAACCCAAGCCCTTCTCCACTATAGCACAGTGCATTAACCCACCATGCTACACAGGTTGTCAGATGCAAAAACAAAAAGAGAAAAAACTCACAGTTATTTTTCAAACTCGGAGTGCCACAAAGAAAGACAGTATTTTCATCTTACTCTTTTTATTTTCTCAGTATCTGATTTTGCATTTTTCTACACTGCATTTTCTGTAAAAGTGCCATGTTTCTTCTTATGTTTTGTTATAGCATTTTTTGCATTGTAGACAGAGTTTTCATGAAATGGCTAAATGAGTTGAGGAAGAAAGATTAACATCAAAGACTCTAATTATAGCTACGATATTAAAATCTGTAAATGCAGCACAAACCATCTCAGCACAAGTAACACCTATTAATCACAGGGGGTTAAATTTCTCACACTTCAACACTGAACTACAGTTGTTACTTTTAAAAGAACATTTAACTCAACTACATTTTCAAGCCTGTCATTCAAACATACCTTAAACCGTTATAGCAGAAATGACCACTAATGAACAATCAATGGAAGCAAAGTAATTAAAAATGCAGCTTGATGCTGTCATTCAAAAGTAGGCAGCCACAGAGTACTATTGTAAGCTGTTGAGAGTCAAAACCACAGTAAATCATCCTCTCATACCTGCCCCTCTAAGGTGAAGGCATTAGCTGTAAAATAAAATCATGCTACCCAGACATTTTGGGTATAACAAATTAGAAAATGATAAGAACCACCTACTTTTATACAGAGACATTAGTAAAAGTTCAAGATATGCTAAGAAATATACACATATGTGTGTGTGTGTGTGTGTGTGTGTGTGTGTGTGTGTGTGTTTATATATATGTGTGTGTTTATATATATATATATATATATATATATATATATATATATATATATATATATATAAAACAACAATATCTTCTGAACGATAAAAATTGTACATTAAATTAAGAATGAGATTCATTCCTGTCAAGTAGTAGAAACCCTAAACATAGAGAATAAAAAAGAATGAAAATAAGTCTTAGCATTTAATATCGGTACATTTGAATACTGGACTGAAAGATAAATTAGTATTAAAATCCAGTGATTCCACAATACGATCTGAAGAGGCAATTTTTTATGAACATGCATTATAGAACATGTGCTTGTACTTTGCCTGATTTAATACTTGAGAAAACCTCCAGTAAGAGAGAAAAGTTTGCATTACAGGCATTCTGTGTGGCACATGTAAACTTCTATTATATTGGATCACAGTCTGAGTCACTCATCTGTGATTTTTTTGTCTCATTCTGGATTATGTGGGTCTCTTAGCTGCTTTTTCCTGTTCTGGTTGTATTTCATTTACCTGATGTGTGTGCTGTTAGACCTAATGCAGCTACCTCTTCTTGCCTCCAGAATTCATATCATCTTTCTACTTATCCTACTATAGCTTGTGAAGTTCTTTTAACTTGCACTCTGGAACCTATTCAAACAGAGAGTTCAAGGATAATTTTGAAGCTGTTGCCTGTTTTTTTTTTTTTTTTTTCTTTTTTGAGACTTAAGAGGTCTTGGCTCGGGACAGTTAGAAAAGAATTCCTTTGCAGACAGTGAATAAAATCTACCTAATTAGTGGGAGGAGTAAGAAATAGTATTCCTCAAGTAGCTACCAGTGTTTAGTGGCATTTTTATTTATCTGTAGTGCTGTGGGCTTGCTGTTGTTGCTGATCTCCATCTGGTGGATTTTAAGTTGCCTGCCCCTTCTATAAATCTGACTTTGGACACTCCTCCCAGTTTCATCTCATTAGCTCATTCTACTGAACAGTGAAGGGTCATCTGGGAAGCCCTCCCCTTCCTCACTTATGTAAAAAAATTGCATTTTATTCAGCTGCGTTTACTGTATTTGTGCTTATTCCTACTTTGTTTAACTTTTTGCTTACACATTTTTAGTGTATAATATGATGCATTTATTACTGCTTGTTAGTAGCCTGATTACAATGTAACTGTTAGGCTAAGCCTCTTAGTTCTGAATTAAGCACTTGGGCTCCAAACTAGTTATCTTACATTAGGAAGGTTTGTGGGCTACACTATTGTGGCATGAGAGGTAGCCTATACCCTTCTGAATTTTGAATTACTGGTTGAGAGCATATTGTGCCTGCTATTTTAATAGTGTCGTTGTTCTGGTTTAGCACTTGGGCTCCAAACCAGTTATTTTACATAAAGAAGGTTTGTGGTCTACACTCCTGTGGGAGAAGGGAGTAAGGGAGTAAGGGCTTAGTGTATTCTTTTTGCTTGACCACAGGGCCTTTCTTGTGTTTTTATTTTATTCAATTTCCTCTGCTCTTTAAGTGTCTCAGTTGCACAATGCCTGGCTCATCATGTATGAGCAAGATAAGATGTATATTACCATATCTACAAAATTGGCATTTATTTTTACATTGTTTTCATCACAGCTGCATTAATTGAGTGTTTCTGTGTGAATATCTGCACTTTTTGACCTTTTTACAGTCTTTAGTTAGAACTGCTGCTCTTCACGCAGCAGCCCCTAGCAGTGATGTATATAGACACTGGTATTTCTCAGTGTAATTCCGCCTTGTAATTTGTGTAGATGCCAATCTCTCACAGTGTAAGTTTCCCTTAAAACATCCTTACTGTCTAGAAAGTTTTTTAAACTACCAGAGCATTTAGCTTGCACATAACTGAACATTTATCATCAAGTTCCTTGTGTTACTAACCTATTCAATATTTAAATTTCTCTCACTCCTCCCTAGTAGCTCAGTAGTCATGGATATGCTCTTCCCGACTTTCTCTGTGGCCAGTGTCATTGAGTTGGGTATTCTAAGGCATTGTAGCAATTGCCTCATGTGCACTGACAGCCCACTCATTCTTAATAAAACAGATAAAGTATGTGAGATGTGTAAATACACTTTAACACTGGGGCAAAACTCTCTCATACAACTAAAACTAATTTTTTGATAGAGGTTGTCAGTGACACTTGCACCATGACTACTGTACAGGGTAAAGATCCTACACATAAAACTACTTATGCTGAGGCACTTACAGGTAACCTTCCTAAAACACTAAGACCTCCTGGTACAGTACAGTCAAAAAGGGATCCTCAGCCATCAAGTAAACACTCTGTTAAAACATCACCCACAGCTACACATAGTAACATTGTGTCCAGTGCCTCTACTGCTAAGCCCTTAATGCAAACCAGTTCTGGTCATTGCTGATTCTATTATGAAGCAAACCAATGTCCCCCTCACCGGAATGAGTACGGAAAGAGTCATAGTTAGGTGCCTTTCTGGAGCTAGGATCCATCAAGTCACACAGGCACTCGAATCACTGAACCACAGATACCTGTATGAATCTGTCATAGTCCATGTGGGTGTTAATGACCAGAGACATACCTCCCTTGACTATATGAAGCAAGACATGATTGAACTCATTGATTATGTGTCTCAGACAGCTATGATTCTAGCACTGAACAACATACTACCTTCTCCAAGGATGATGCCACATTACCAACAGAAAACAATTGATTTTAACAATTAGCATCGCTTCCTGTGTCAGTCCAAGGGGGTGCATTATTTGACACCTATGAGGACATGGTTGACAGACCACATTTCCTTACCAGGGATGGTCTGCACTTTATTCCCTCTAGGCTTTTGGATATTAGAAAAGACCTTTTTCACCCCATATTGCTTTTTTAGGCAATGCCAAACTGATAAACCTCCCAAATTAACTGAACATATGAAGGAATATCTGAAGGTGATAGTATTCAAGCTAGAAGTCTTATCAAGAAATTTCATTCCCTGCAAGCCTCCACTTCCCTAGAGAATGCAGACTTCAGTGTAGCAACGGAAGCATGGTTTAAAGTTGCGGAGGGTACCCCGGCAGTGCAAGGTTATAATGCCTTTCACACCATTAGATCAGCTACTGCACTGGAGGGAACTAAAGGTAAATGAGTGTCAATATATATTAAAAACAATCTTACATCCAGACTAGTTACAGTGTATGACCCACTGGAACTCATACCTGTGCAACTCACCATAAACAGGGTCTTGTACCATACCCTTGCAACTAATAGGTCCCAGTCCATGTCCCATGAAACCCATGCTACCTATCTCAATGTACTAGTGTCCCTTGCCATTCTACCTAATGCATTCTTCATTGGGGATCTCAACTACCTCTCTATAGATTGGGAATCCTACACCACTTCTAATGCACAAGCCTAGTGATTCCTAAACTTTGTTAATACCAACATCCTGGAACAGTTGATCCATTCTCTTACAAGGGTACAAACATCCTTCACCTTGTACTCACAAACATGTGGGAGAGATGTTCCTCACCCAATGTAATGTCCTATCTCATCAGATTGTCCATAAGGCAGTATTACTTGAAATAAAAATTAAAATTGAGGACCCAGCAAAACCAAAAACATTTAGGAACTATTTCAAGCCTAACCTCTGTCTGCTAAGTGACACCTTGGCTAAATTTCCAGCACCTCCAAATCCAGTAAACACTATAGCATATGCTGAGCTATTTGCAAAGTCCCTGTATAGCCATATTGATAGCTGTATGGAGCGAACTGTTCCCACTTGTATTAAAGATAAAATAAACTTAAAAAGCAAACCACCCCAGTGGAACTACAATGTCAATTAGTTATACAACAAAAGAAAAAAAATCTTAGCCAACAGGCAGCTAAAAGGGTTAATTAATACTTCAAAGGCTAATTTAAAAAAAAAAAAAGTTTCTCAGGCAAAGGACAACCACAAGCTTTTTACTGATATGTCCATAACCTCAAGGGAAATACGCAACAATGTGCAGAACTTATTGTAAATGGCATCACCCACGCTAAACTGGAGGCCATTGCCAACCTTTTGGCTAACAGGTTAATCTCAAATTTCTCTCCCCCCTCCCCTAATAGCCAAAAGAAAATACTGCATACCAGAATTTCTCCAACCATTACTAGGGAACAGGTCATCAATGCACTTTCCAAGGCCAAAAACACTGCATCAATGGGCCCTGATAACATGAAGATGCTTATTAAATAGCATAAAACATGATCTTTCTGGTCCACTTGAATCACTTTTCTTCTGGAGCCTACAGTCGGGCTTTGTGCCTAAGGAATAAAAGATGGTTATAGTCATCCCCCTGCACAAAGGAGGTACAACCACCAATCCACGTAACTACCAGCCCATAAATCTGACTAACCTCATATGTAAGGCCATAGAAAAAATCATCATGGGCATGATAAATGAGGACATAGGCAACCTGCAAATGCTGGAGCCATCACAGTTTGGCTTTTTTAAAGGAATGTTATGCCTATTATATCTGGTGGACTTCTTGGAGAAGGTCAGCAAAGCAATGGATGAGGGCAAGACTGTGCACACAGCTTACCTCTACCTGGCCAAAACCTTTGATACAATGCCCCATTCAGACATTTTAGATAAGCTCTTTAAGTTAGGTATAAACCTTTTTATCACCCACTGGATACCCAACTGGTTCACTGATAGGACCCAGGAGATCAAAATATGTGAGGCCACTTCCAACAAGAGTCCAGTCACTAGCAGAGTCTCCCAAGGCTCGGTAATGGGCCTTCTCCTTTTTGGCATTTATTTCTCTAAAATATAAGCAAATTCTGAAGGTTTATGGCTGACTAAGTTTACAGATGATTGCAAGCTGGGGGTTATCATTGTCTCCCCTACAGACACTAGCATTCTTCAAGAAGGCCTATCTCTGACTAACAAATGGTGTCTGTCAAAACCACCTTTTTGTGGAAACATTTATTTACCATAATTTTTAGTCAATCTTTCCCACAAATGAACATACATACAACTTTCAGGTGAATATTTCTTAAACATTTGCCCTGCAGAGTACCTTTTTCCGGCTCTTTAACAAAACTTCCCACACTCGCATCCATTTTTCCAAGTTCACCAAGAGTTCTTGGCTACTATCAAAAAACTTAAAAAGGAAAACCCACTCACATACAAAATAATTAGCCTGATGACCCACTATCATTCTGCACAGATAAATTGACACTCGTGCATAAATCAGCTCTGCCAAAACAGGTAAAACAGCACTTACCTTATTATATTGTTAACTACAAATTCTGCCAAGAGAAGAACAAAAGAAAATGTGCAGTTTTGAACTGGTTCCACAGGCAAAAGAGATAGCAGAAAACCTGCTTAGGTTAATCATCCGTTTGCTTGTGGCCACAGCTCCCAGAGTCCAAAAATCCGAGTCACGGCACCAACTGTTAAGTTGGAAAATAACTGAGTTCAGTCTCTTGGCAGCAGTTCAAACATCTTTATTTCACACATGCATGTGGGAGACAGAGTTTCAGGAACAGAGTCTCCCTGAAGTATAAAAATCACTAGCTTAAATGCCTTTAGTATGCATTGTCAGCATTTAGAAAAAGGAATGTAATACTGACCAATAAACTTTGAATAAGTTTCAAAATATGTAGCTTCACATACAATAAAATCTTGTTGCTAGGCTAGGCAGACTTAGACAATTGACCAATTAGCTTTGTACACATCTTTAAACTAGCCCATACCAGTTCCCCTGTTGCTGGGTTTTCAGGCAGAAAATCTGACTTCCTCAAAACATGTTTATCAGTTAAATTCCAACTGTTGGCAGTTTGGTTTGAGAAGAAAAACATGCTTACCATTACGTCTTGAGTAACTGTATGCACAAATAAGGTCAATACTTTATCTCTAAAAGGACACAGCATATTTAGCTTTTTACAAATGTCCAGTTCTCTTTCTTCCCTTTGCACATACTCTTAATTACATACTCAGGCCCTTCTACAGAGATGTGCATTTTTATTTAATTTTTTTCTCTACAATCCCCCATTTGATGCTGTGTAAGCATCACCTTTAATTTTCTTGCTATGCATTCATTCATACATTTTACCAAAATCCATCATTACCTCATCTGCACTTGTATCCATTTCAACATACCCATCATCAGCATTTTGCACAGTCCATAGCATACTTTTAGTTTTACCAACAATTACTTGCTGTAGCTTTACAGGAGTTCTTGCGCTTAATAGCTTTAAACATAATGCTTTTAATATAAACAACAAAGCAAATAATAGTATAGCAATGATCTAAATTAACATGAAAAACTTCAGTATTCCACCTCCCCATCCAGAAAACAAATTAATGAGCCAAGTCCACTGAGAACTGTCTGCTTCTTTAGCATGTGACAGTTCAGCAACCTTTTGTAAGATTTCAAGATGGCTGTCTATTCCGTGCTCGTTATCTGGAATAAATATACAGCACTCATCATGCATGAGTGAGCACACGCCCCCTTTAGAAGAAAGCACAAAACCAAGTGCCATTCTGTTTTGTAGTACTATAGTTCTCATAGCAGTCATTTTAGCATTAATCAGACTCACAGTTTCAAAAGTTGAATTTGCTAAAACTTCTAGCAATTTTGACAATTTAGCCAGTTCTCAAATAGCGTTAGGTGCTCTGTAGGCAGGAAATATTCCTGCTCCAGAAATTACATCATCACCTAAATCCATATGGGATAGGTCATTGAACACTACATGGGCCAAATCATGGAGATATATCTATGAAGCATCAATTTTTCCCACAGGATTGTTTGTAGGCTTAACTTCACGCACATTTCAAATTTTTCCTGCTGGCAAGGCATCAGTGTGTCGGATGGCGGGAATCAAGTAACCTAAAAACCAGCTCCCTGTCCAATTTTTGAGTAACCATTTATATGCTTTTCTACCACAAACAAAATAACAATTTTCAACAAGTACTGAAATATTTGAGGAAACAATAGAGGCATCCTGAAATCCATGAAAATGTTTTTATGAATTACACTCATGTCTCTTTGAAATTTCCATGTTGTTTGATTATTACTTTCATAAATCAAAATAGTTTCAACGTATGAATATCTTGTATTACACCCTGTAGAGTTAGAGGAACAGTTATACATTACAGTATTATTACAAAAACTCCAACCAACATTGTCTGAAGTTCTGTTTTCTTTGAAAACACAATGTCTCATTCCATCTGCTGACTAACTGAAGGGAAACTCTTCTAGTGCTAGTGGTGTTCAAAATTTCATTTAGCAAACTAGTCCAAGTCTCTATGGCATTTAAGGGGGCTGTATCCATCATCAATCCCCCATGCACAGTAGGAATAGCATTAATGTGGTAAAGAATAGGGCATAAGTGAATTTTATGGCTTGATAAGTATTAAAAGTTGGATGCCAGGAAGTAGCTCTTTTGGCAGTGTTAATGTCAGCATTGGCACCAGGCAAATGAATGTGTATGGTTGCAGTGGGAAATAAAAATGGCCAAAGCAGCACAAGTGGAAATACAAAAATAAAACAGAGGGCACATACCCAGTGTCACTGCGGGAAAGGAGTCTGCATTGCCAATTTGACAGAGCTCGAAATACCAAAATGTTTGAACTGAGTGGATGGGATGGGTATAGCAGTTTCAACCAGAGGTAGTTGATCAGTCGCCTTTATGGTCAGCTGGCTTTTTGCTTCTGGTACGATGGGCAACTGGCTCAGTAATGTTGTCCTCAGTGAAAGGAGGTGGCCGGTGGTCATCTGCCGGCAGTACCTTATGCAGGTGCAATACATGGAACCAAGTTGGAGACCCTTGCAGGTGAACAGCTGAAGTAGTTGTGAGAAGTACCAGAAAAAGACCTTTCCATCGGCACTGAAATGAATGCTTGCATCAGAAATTTTTTATGTAGATCCAATCACCAGGCTGGATGGAATGAATGACATCTTAGTCAGGTGGCTGTAGGGAGAAGACAACAGTCTTGTGATAGCACAAGAGAAACAAGGGTTTGGCAATAATACAACAGAGAGTCATCAGTTAAGGTAATTTCTATGTTTACTGGAGGAGAGGGTGAGAGCGATATTAAAATCTCATGAGGAGAAAGTTTTCTAGTAGCACTTACTGCAGATCTAATGGAAAACAATACTAAAGGCAAAGTCTCAGTCCATTTTAAACCTGTTTCAGCTGTAATTTTAGCTAACTTATTCTTGATACACTAGTTAGCACTTTCAACCATGCTGGAGGCCTGTGGCTGGTATGGACAATGCAAAGACAACTTAACATTTAGCATAGTACAAATGTCATCAACAAGAATAGCAGTAAAGTGGGACCCACCGTCTGACTGTATTTCATATGGGACCCCGAAATGGGGAATCAGTTCAGTTACCAGTTTCTTTGCAACTGTTGTGGCATCATTTTTAGCACAGGGGAAGGTTTCAATCCACCCCGAAAAAACATCAACCACAACTAACACATAACAAAATCTAGCACACTGTGGGAGTTCTATAAAGTCCCACTGTATAGTACAAAATGGTTTCCATGGTTTAGCAATATGTTGTGGGGAGATGAGTAGTTTTACAAATATTAAAAGCTAGACAAACAGAACATGTCTGAATTAAATGTTGAACTACCTCGTAAAGGTAAGGTGCATACCAGTCAGTCAAAATTTGCTTGATCAAAACATTTTTACCTACATAAGCTGGCAAATGATAGGCTCTAACCAACTGATAAAGAAAATTGCATGGGGCTATAGGTCAGCCATTGGGGTGGTGCCAAAGACTATCTGCCGACTGAGTGCAGCCATCATTAATCCACCATACCTTTTTGTGGTCGCCAGCAGCATTCTGAAATGAAAACACATTGATTAAACAATCAGATAAACCAACATTAGGCTCATTCTCAATTTGTAATGGCTGCAACTGTATTGCCTGAACAGGAGATGATAATGCAGCTTGTTTTGCTGCCCAGTCAGCTAAATTGTTTCCTTTGGTTGCAAAAGAAGAATCTGATCTATGGGCAGCACATTTTACAACAGCTATTTGCTTTGGCAAAAGCAAGGCATTTTATGCACAAAATAAGAATTTTTTTATCAAAGTTCCAGAGGATGTTAAATACCCTCTCTGCTTCCATAATGTACCAAAATCATGCACAACACTGTGCCCATACCTAGAGTCTGTAAAAATAGTAATAGTCTTGTCTTTAGCTATTTTACAAGCTTCAGTTAATGCAGCCAATTTGGCTGCTTGAGCAGACACCTGTCCTTGCAGAATTTCAGTTACAAGTACATTTTCAAAAGTACAGACAGAAAATGCAGCTACCAGCTGGCCATACTCTCTTTGCAGGCAGGCACCATCCACAAAGAGGATTAAATCC
This sequence comes from Protopterus annectens, assembly GCF_019279795.1. Lineage (NCBI taxonomy): Eukaryota > Metazoa > Chordata > Ceratodontiformes > Protopteridae > Protopterus > Protopterus annectens. The sequence continues at coordinate 1,557,135,368 of NC_056743.1, forward strand.
AGATTTTCCAGTGGCGTATCTTGTAGATCATTTCTAGAAGAAAGCATAAGATTAACAGCAAAAAGACAATCATGCGGTTCTCCCTCCTCAGCTGTAGGTATAAGGGAAGCTAGATTTAGAGGTGGGCAGCAGATAACTCGAAGGAAAGGGTTGTTTAATAATGCTAACTCATACTCAGTCAGGCATGTAGTGGACAGATACTGTGTTTTAGATTTTAAGAATAAGGACTCTATTACATGTGGTACAGCCAGGAAAGCTTTGTGGCCAAGGGTTAAGGATGAGGCCATGTCATAAAGATGTGCTGCTGCAGCTACTCCATACAGACAAGGAGGCAAAGCAGCTGCCACTGAGTCACATGTAGCACTGTAGTAGGCAACTGGACAAAACCCATCTGTTTGTCTTTGTGCCAAAAGTCCAAGGGCAACATGGTTTTTCTCACAACAGAAAAGACAGAATTCCTTAGAATAATCTGGCAATCCTAAGGCTGGAGGGTTAGATAGAAGTGTTTTAAGCTGACAGGAAGCATTTTCATGGCTATCTTTCCAGGGAAGAGGCTCAGGAATATCTTTTTTTAGAGTTTCAAAAGAGGTTTTACTACTTTTGCATAATTTACAATCCACTGTCTACAATAACTACAATAACCAATAAGGCCCAGAAAGGAACAAAGTTGTTTCAGAATAGTAGGGAGAGGAGCCGACTGAATGGCTGACACCCTGGAAGGGAGTACCTGTCTAGAATTAGTGGAAATAAGATGTCCAAGATACTGGACCTGTGTTTTCCACAGCTGCAATTTTTCTTATTTACTTTGAAGCTTAATTTAGCCAAGTGCTAGAGCAGAATAAGTGTGTCGGTTTTACATGCGTTAAGTGATGGAGAGGCAAGCAGCAGATCATCTACATAATGTATTAGAGTAGAATTACATGGAAAAGATACCTTGTTTAACTGAAGTTTTATTTCTTGAGAGAAAAGGGTGGGGGACTCTACATAGCCTTGTGGTAATCTTGTCCAGGTGTACTGTTGACCCTGGTAAGTGAATGCAAAAAGGTACTGACTATCAGGATGCAGCGAGATAGAAAAGAAAGCAGAAGAAATATCTATGAGAGAGAAAGTGGTAGCTGTAGGTGGTATAGAGCTTAAGATGGTAGCAGGATTCGGAACTACTGTAAATGCTGGTGTTACTAGAGTTTAATGCTCAAAGATCTTGCACAAACCTGTAGGTTTCCTTTCCTGGTTTCTTTACAGGTAATATTGGAGTGTTGCAGGGACTGGTAATAGGTACTATTATGCCTTGCTGTAAGAGAGCTTGGATCACAGGCTATGCCCCTTTCAGCCTCAGCAGACAAGGGATACTGATTTACCCTCTGTAGTTTTTCATTTGGTTTTAAAGTGACTTGAACAGGCTCTGCATCAGCTATGCAGCCCACATCATTATCATGGGCAGTCCAATGGGAAACGGGTAACTGATTTAAGAGATCCCAATCCTCTGCAGTGGCGGTAGGTTGGTTAGAGTCAAGGAGGGGATAAAATAACTTCTTCATGTGGTGGAGGGATATTTGTCAAGAAATGACTATTAGGAAAATTTAAGAAAACTCCCTGTGGAGTACAGTAAATACTACAGTTAAACTTGCACAATAGATCCCTTCCTAGCAGGTTTAATGGTGCTGAGGTCTCTACCAGGAAGGCATGTTTAGCTGATAATAGACAGAGATATACACTTACTGGTTCAGTAACAGGGTAATCAGCTTGCACATCTGACACTCCAATTCCTGTCACTGAATTCGTAGAGAGGGGTAAAGAATTAGCTGAGGAGGCAGCAATTATAGATCATGTAGCACCAGTATCTATTAGAAAAGGAATAGAAGAAGTTTGCACTTGTAGCTGAACATATGGTCTAGACTGTCGTACTGGAAGCAGAGGTAATAGCCATGATTCCTGTTCTAGGCTGTCCTATTGGTTAGTCTGCCAAGCAGGTGCTTGTCACTGTGTAGTAATTACTGGAGGTTGTGATGGCTGGAATGAGGGGGCCGTAGCCTGCACAGTGGGCTGGGTCTACTTTGTTAAGTGGTAGTCGACTGCCAATTTTGTGAATTTTGTGCAGACAGCTGTTGCCATGTAACAAGGCTAATATAAGGGTCTCCTGATCTACTGGGGGCAGAGGCAGGGTCGCCTCAGAGGTTGTGGGCTGAGCTTTACACTTTTCTTTATGTTTTTTGAGGCACTGACTGCAGGTAAGGGCAGTTATTTCTCCAATGTCCTGTCTGACCACAGTGAAAACATGGATCTAGGTTTTGATGCTGAAAACCCTGGTTTCCTTGAAACCTTTGCTGCTGTGGGACGATAAACCTGGGGTGGTTAGTATATCTTCTTCCCCTATTATTTTGTGGGCGTTGATTGGGGTGAGTTTGCTGTTGTTGTTGCTGCTGCTGCTGCATGAAGGAGGTTAATACCTGTAAGTGTGCCTGTTCTTGTTTATCCTTTTGCTCTTGCTTTTCCCTATCCATGAGGTCGGCTAAGCACTGCACCTGGGACACTAATTCATGTAAGCCCAAACTAGGCCAGTTTAAGGAGACCTTCTTTGATTGGTCCTGAATGGAGGGCAGTAGTCCTTCCACAAATGCAGCCAATAGCCCGCTAGCTGCGGGGCCATCCATTACTTCAGAGTAGCCAGAGTAGGCTTCAAAGGCATCACTCATATGTTTTAAGTATACATCAGTAGTCTCCCCCTCCCTCTGCATGACAGCCTTAATTTTAGACCAGTTTGGCACTGGCGGACACGAGCGTAATGGCTTGTAATATTTTTCCCATATGTCTGAAAATTCTTGGTCAGTGTGCTGTGGTATTTGGGGCGGTACTCCTGCATGTTCCCAGACATGCTCTAGGAGGTGTGGGGGTAGAGCATATTTGAGTACTGCTCTGATTTCTTCGATGGTTGGGTTTTGTAATTTAACGTGGCCAGCTAAAACTTTAGCAAACTTTGCAGGATTTTGTCTAATAGGAGGTAATGACTGCACTATTGCTTGAAAATCTACAGCTGATCATGCCCTAACCACTTACCTAGTCTGGTCAGCACCTTCTACAGTCCAAAAGCCTGGGTTTGGGACCCGGTGTATTGGACATAAGGGGCAGCTGGTGCTGTCATCTTCAGAATTACTATTTTCTGAGGATGAATGAGAGGAGGGGGACATTTCATCTGGGTTAAACATGTCTGGCCCATGATATTCTTTTTTTTTACCTAGTACTAGGGGCATCTGATGTACTCTCTGATTTCTAGGTAAATGAATTCTATGCTATGGGAGACGTTCCCATTGTCTCAAGTTGTTTCCCCATGTAACAAGGCTAATATAAGGGTCTCCTGATCTACTGGGGGCAGAGGCAGGGTCGCCTCAGAGGTTGTGGGCTGAGCTTTACACTTTTCTTTATGTTTTTTGTTTTTTTGAGGAAACAGGCAGGTGTGGGGTTGTCATATCTGGTGAGTAGGGAGGAGGGTGCTGAAACTGGCTTATGGGAGGTGCCAAAGGAGATGACGGGAAATGTATTGGTGGTGGTGATGGTGGAGAAAACTGAAAATCATCATCAGATGATTCCTCTTTGCCTATTAGGGTGACCTTTAATTTTTCTAATTCTCGTAGTGGGCAATGGGCAACAGAGTTAGTCTGCTGCTGAAGTTCACTAACTATTTTAGTGGCTGATTTCAGTTGGGTGCTTAACTTTTCCATATTATCTTTTAGATTTCTAACAACTGACTCTCTCTCTCGCTTTAGATTCCTGCAGCTAGGAATTAAAGGCTGACCAGCAGTCCAAATGGATTTTCCTACCTTTTTCTGCAAGTCTTTTATGTAAGTTGTTTAATATGTTTTTGTCAAAATTACCTTTTTCTGGAAACATTTAATGTGAAGTTGTACAATCTCGCTGTTTGTTCTTTACACGTGGGTTCATAGCCGATCCAAGATCTTTGAGTAGCTTGAGGCACAGTCCCTATCTCATGATGCTCTCCTACCAACCCCAGATCTAGTTTGCCACTGCAACGGATCGCATGATCTTCGGAGGAAGCTCAGGCCAGTAACCTTTTTTTCTTCTTAGAAGAATATATAATTACTTATTTAGCTATCCGGGATCTGATATTTGTGAGACTTCCATATTTATTGTAATTGTTGTTCAGTGAGTTAACTGTATATTATTTTTTGTCTTTCTAATTCAGAACAGTTGCTCCTAGGCCTTTAGCCATTTTTTAGTGGCGTTTTACTTGACAGGGCTCTGTCATATTTAATTCCCTATCTCCTCCTTGTTCATAGGTGCTTAGATTTGTTGTATCTGAATGTTTTTGTGTCAAGACCTTATAAAATAATTCTTGTAGTCAATTGCAGTTCAGGGATCTGAACTTTCTAGGAGTTCTTAGCAGATTTTTGACATTATTGACATTATTGTTTATCAGGGATCTGATATTTGTGTGTTTTCTTTGATATCATGTCTGAGAAACAAAAATAAGGATTTAAGAGGTGTGACTGTGGACAGAAGATGTCCATCAACGATAACCATGTTTCTTGTGTGTACTGCTTGGGTCCACTACATTTGCAAGAGGATTGCTCTATCTGCCATTCCTTCAGTGGTAGGGTTTTGTTAGAAAGGCAAAGGAAATTGGTGGATAGAGGGATGTTGAAGCCAGACTTTCAAGAAGCATTAGACAAGACTAACCAGATCTCCAAGTCCTTGAAGGGGTCAAAGTCTTCTAAGGTGTCATCGGAGCACAAGTCTTCTGCTTCATGCACCTCTGGGAAGACTTGGTCGCCGGCTCAGCAACCTTCGGAGCCGTGCACTGAAATCTTACCTTGGATCCAAATCACAATGTTGGAGCCGGTGTCGTAAGTTTTAAAATCCCGATCCTTAGGTCAGTGGCTTCTTCGGCTCCTTCAACCCATTCTTCCGATACCCTTTCTAACATCGATGTGGACCATGTGGTGCAGAGGCTTTTGGTGAACCCGGCCCTGGCCAAATTGCTTTCAGCTTCGACCCAACTGACTTCGCCCCCTTGACACGATTTCTGCTCCTACTCTGAGGCCAGTTGAGCCTTCGTAGCCAGAAAGAGAGGATCTGATAGTGGTGGAAACCTCAGAGCTGAGGCCTGTTCCAGTGCCCTCAGCCCTGTTGACCTTGACTTCTTTGGTTCCAATTGAAGAGTCTCAGAGCCGGCGCTCTCTCGCTGGTCCCGGGGGAGAGAGTCGAACTGACGCTTTGGTTCCGACTCTTTTCGGAACCAGCGGACTCCTTGGGTCAGGAAACCGGTGTCTTCGATGGCATGAGGAGCGTCATGTCCGCAAAGACCCTTACCGCTTTGGATCTTTCCTTTTCATCCCCCAAAGGGCTGCATTCTGTCCTGCAGGTCCCTACCAAGCATCGAGACCCAGAGCCTCAGGTAACCCCATTGGGTGACCCCTGCTTGATGGATATTTCAACAGATGCCCCCACTGATGAAGTCCCTAGAAAGAGAGTGTGCAAGAGGAGGCATTTGGATTCCCCTCAGGAATCCTTAACATCAGACACTGACTTAGAGGAATCAGAAGGGTCCCCATGGTCCTCCTCTGAGAATGTCTCATTTGCAGACATCCTATAAATATTAAGGCAGAGGGGTGACGGCAGTCCCTTACCTCTACTGAGGATGAGTCAGTGCTCCTGAAGGCCTTTGGGTCTCAACCTTTTACCTCCTGCGTTACTCCACCCTTTGACGAATTAATGGACTTGGTCGCTCGAAGGGCGTGGGAGTCTCCTGATTCCATGGAACTGGTCCCTCGGAGGCCCAACAAATTTATCACCTCCCCTCAAGACAGGTCTTTTCTTATGAAGGGAGTCCCCATTGATGCCATGGTGGTGGCGGCGGCCACCAAGAAAGAGATGTCAGAAACCTCTTCTTCTGTTCATCCTCCTTATAAAGACTCTAGGGCAATGGACAGATACAGGAAACGCATCTTTAGTTCTGTGACATTTGCAATGAGATCACTTAACTATTTAATCCACTTTACACTTCTTCAACAAGATCTCCTCAAAGAGCTTGGAGATACTCTACAGGGCAAAACAGATGATGCTGTTTCTGAGAAAGTGACGGCACAGCTTAACACCCTTAATTCTATTGTGAACTCGTCCATGCGGCTCATCTTTTATGCAGCTGTTGGATCAAGCCAGGCAGCAGGTTCAGCGATAGCTCTGCAGAGACAATCCTGGATGCCCTTATGCTCCTTTGTGGAAGCCTTCAAGTCTTCCTTTGTTAATACCCCATTCGATGGCTCTTCCTTTTTTATGTGCCTAAAGTCAAGGAGACACTCACTAGGTGTGAGCAGGAAGGGAAGACTATCTGCCGTAGGAGTCCATTTTTCCACCGCCACTAGAACATACCTCTAAGGGCAGAAAGGTGGAAAAATGTGGTTCCGAAAGTCCCAAGGAGCTTTAAAGAACACAAGTAATGAACCCCCCTACAGGGGCAGAGGAGGGGGATATAATGGTAGATGCCACCCAGGTGGCAGAGGGGGTCTGCAGAACCAGGGTGACAGGGAGCAATTCCTTGGCAAGCCCTATCAGTGCTCCTGAGAGGAGGCCCGACTGTCCTGCTCTGGAGGCAGTCAGGGGTCACTTAGCTTTATACCCAGATGCCTGGCTAGGAATTACATCAGATTCTTGGGTAAAAAGCATAGTTACCAGAGGTTACATTATTCCCTTTTCAGAATCCCCTTCCATTGTTACAAGAATCCCAGATGTTCCAACCAGTCTGTGGAATCTAGCAGCCATAGAAATTCAAAGGCTGCTAGAAAAAAGAGTAATCCAACCAGTCCCAGCGGACCAGATAGAATCCAGAACTTACTCCAGGCTCTTTTTAGTTCCAAAGAAAACAGGGGACTGGAGGCCCATCTTAGACCTCAGCAAACTAAACACCTTTGTCAAAAAGGAAAAGTTCCAGATGGTCAAGCTTCAATCGATACTTCCGTTTCTCAAAATGGGTTATTGGATGTGCTCTATAGATTAAAATTTAGCGTAAAATTTTGCCAAATCATACATGCAGACAACAGTACAGAAAAACATACCGGATCAGTCGAGGCCAGGGTTAACAATGACCGCCACAAGTACTGTTGGCAACAGGGTGCTGGTGGAAATCGGGCTACTGTTGACCGAAGGAGGAAAAGAGGGGGAAGGCATGCCCAAAGGCAGGTAAAGGCTAGGACTGTGATAGTGAGGGTCAGAACTTTGAATGTTGGCAGTATGATTGGTATAGGGAGAGAGCTAGCTGATATGATGGACCGAAGGAAGGTTGGTATAGTGTGTGTGCAAGAGACCAGATGGAAGGGGACCAAGGCTAGGTGTATCAGAGGTGGTTTCAAATTGTTTTATCATGGTGTGGATGGGAGGAGAAATGGCGTAGGCATTATCATGAAGGAACAGTATGCTAAGAGTGTTTTGGAGGTGAAAAGAGTGTCAGATAGAGTGATGTTTATGAAGCTGGAACTTGATGGTGTATTGATGAATGTTGTTAGTGCATATGCTCCACAAGTTGAGTGTGCGATGGATGAGAAAGAAAACTTTGGAGTGAGTTGGTTGAAGTGGTGATGACTGTACCCAAGGGTGAGAGACTGGTGATTGGAGCAGATTTCAGTGGGCATGTTGGTGAAGGGAACAGAGGGGATGAGGAAATGATGGGTAGGTATGGTGTTAAGCAAAGGAATGCAGAAGGTCAGATGGTAGTGGATTTTGCAAAATGGATGGACATGGCTGTGATGAAAACATATTTTAACAAGAGGGAGGCACATAGGGTGACATACAAGAGTGGAGGAAGATGCACACAGGTGGATTATATCTTATGTAGAAGGGCCAGTCTGAAGGAGATTGGAGACTGTAAAGTGGTGGCAGGGGAAAGTGTAGTTAGGCAGCATAGGATGGTGGTTTGTAGGATAACATTGGTGATCAAGAAGAGGAGGATGAGTGTGAGGGCAGCACCAAGGATCAAATGCTGGAAATTGAAAAAGGGCAATTGTGAGGTGATGTTCAGGAAAGAGTTAAGACAGGCACTGGGTGGCAGTGAAGAGTTACCAGATAGCTGGGTAACTACAGCAGAGCTAGTAAGAGAGATGGCTAGAAAGGTGCTTGGTGTGACATTTGGAAAGAGGAAGGAGGACAAGGAGACCTGGCGGTGGAATGAAGAAGTACAGGAGAGTATACAGAGAAAGAGATTGGCGAAGAAGGAGTGGGATTGTCAAAGAGATGAAGAAAGTAGACGAGAGTATAAAGAGATAAAGTACATGGCAAAAAGAGAGGTGGCGAAGGCTAAGTATAAGGCATATGAAGAGTTGTATAAAAGGTTGCACACTAAGGAGGGAGAAAAGGACCTATACCGATTAGCTAGACAGAGGGACCGAGCTAGTAAAGATGTGCAACAGGTAAGGGTAATAAAGGATAATGAGGAAAACGCACTCACAAGCAAGGAGAGTGTGTTGAGCAGATGGAAAGAGTACTTTGAGGGGTTGATGAATGAAGAGAATGAGAGGGAGAGAAGGTTGGATGATGTGCAGATAGTGAATCATGAAGTGCAGTGGATTAGCAAGGAGGAAGTAAGGATAGCTATGAAGAGGATGAAGAGTGGAAAGGCTGTTGGTCCAGATGACATACCTGTGGAAGCATGGAGGTGTTTAGGTGAAATGACAGTGGAGTTTTTAACTAGATTGTTTAATGAAATCTTGGAAAGTGAGAGGATGCCTGAGGAATGGAGAAAAAGTGTTTTGGTACCGATTTTTAAGAATAAGGGTGATGTGCAGAGCTGTAGTAACTACAGAGGGATTAAACTGATCAATCACAGCATGAAGTTATGGGAAAGAGTAGTCGAAGCTTGGTTAAGAAGGAAGGTGATGATTAGTGATCAGCAGCATGGTTTCATGCCAGGAAAGAGCACTACAGATGCAATGTTTGCTCTGAGAGTGTTTATGGAGAAGTACAGAGAAGGTCAGAAGGAGTTGCATTGTGTCTTTGTGGATTTAGAGAAAGCATATGACAGGGTGCCTAGAGAGGAGCTGTGGTATTGGATGAGGAAGTCGGGAGTGTCAGAGAAGTATGTAAGAGTGGTACAGAGTATGTACGGGGGTAGTGTGACAGTGGTGAGGTCTGCATTGGGAGTGACAGATGCTTTTAAACTGGAGGTGGAATTACAACAAGGATCAGCTCTGAGCCCTTTCTTATTTGCAATGGTGATGGACAGGTTGACAGATGAGATCAGACAGGAGTCCCCGTGGACTATGATGTTCGCAGATGACATTGTGATCTGTAGTGAGAGTAGGGAACAGGTGGCTGAGACCCTGGAGAGGTGGAGATATGCTCTAGAGAGAAGAGGAATGAAGGTCAGCAGGACTAAGACAGAATATATGTGTGTGAATGAGAGGGAGGATAGAGGAATGGTGAGGATGCAGGGAGTAGAGGTGGTGAAGGTGGATGAGTTTAAGTACTTGAGATCAACAGTTCAGAGTAATGGTGAGTGTGGAAGAGAGGTGAAGAAGCGAGTACAGGCAGGATGGAGTGGGTGGAGAAGAGTGTCAGGAGTGATTTGTGACAAACGAGTACCAGTAAGAGTGAAAGGGAAGGTCTACAAGCGGGTAGTGAAACCAGCTATTTTATATGTTATATGGGTTGGAGACAGTGGCATTGACAAAAAGGCAGGAGTCAGAGCTTGACGTGGCAGAGTTGAAGATGCTAAGATTTGCACTGGGTGTGATGCGGATGGACAGGATTAGGAATAAGTATATTAGAGGGTCAGCCCAAGTTGGAAGGTTTGGAGACAAAGCCAGAGAGGCAAGATTATGCTGGTTTGGACATGCGCTGACGAGGGATGCAGAGTATATTGGGAAAAAGATGCTAAGGATGAAGCTGCCAGGTAACAGGAAAAGAGGGAGGCCTAAGATAAGGTTTATGGATTTGGTGAGAGAGGACATGCAGGTGGTTGGTGTGACAGAGCAAGATGCAGAGGACAGGAAGAAATGGAAACAGATGATCTACTGTGGTGACCCCTAACAGGAGCAGCCGAAAGAAGAAGAAGAAGAAGGATGTGGTCTATAGATCTCAAAGATGCATATTACCACATCAAAATGGCCAGGCCATCCAGAGATCACTTGCGTTTCTGGCTGGGGGCCAGTCACTACCAATTCCAAGCTCTGCCCTTTGGTCTCACCACAGCCCCCAGAGTGTTCACCAAATGTATGGCAGTGGTCACGGCTCACCTGAGACGTTTATTATTCCGAGTGTTTCCATTTCTGGATGACTGGCTCCTCACCGCCACCACCAGGCATCAACTGATTCACACCAGAGATTACACTATCAACCTGTGTTCCAGATTGGGCATAACATTAAATTTAGAAAAATCTGCTTTATTGCCATCACAGCATATTTCCTTTATAGGGGCAGATCTAGACACCACCACCTCCCTGGTCAGATTGCCTTAAGAAAGAGTAATATCTTTACGAAGTCAAGTGTCCCATTTGTTAATAGAAAGGAAAGTTCTGGCATTCCAGGTACTGAAGCTGTTAGGCACCATGGCAGCAACACTCATAGCGGTTCCTCTGGGACGAATGCACATGAGGATACTCCAATGGTTAGTATTCACACAGTGGTCTTATCTGCAGCTTCCAATGTCACACAAGATTCTTCTGATGAACTGGTGGCTAGGATGTAGACTGGTTGGCAGCATCTTTTCTCAGCTCTGCACTCAAAAAATATTTCTGACAGGAAATTTTAAAAACTAGATATTGTCGACAAACCTATTTTGCTGAATTACTTCTACTAATATCACTAGAAGTATACATTGCAAAAAATTTGACTTTAATCATTATTTTTCCTGTCAGAAAATAAGAAGGAAGGTATCTGAATCTACTGAAAATTAGCTTTTCATAGGTTCATAGGTTCATACTAGGCTATCTGCCCTAGGGCATTTATAAGCCTAGCCAGAGTGTGTTTGGCTTTCGCCACCCATTTTAAATTAATTTTGCTATGCACTTTTTTGAGGTTAGTATACTGTGCCTCTGTCTAACAGTGACACAGAAGTGATACCCGGGGTAAACCTATGATCTCCCATCCACTCATCAAGATTCCTCTTGAAGAGAGTCAATGAGGGACTCTGCCTAACCTGGACTGGGATTTTATTCCAGAGTGAAGGGAGCCTCTGGGTTATGAATATGTCCCTCCAGCATGTCCTATTTATTTCAGTGCTGAGGTTCAAGTCTCTCGAGCACGTAGCTCAATTGGATTTGGATTTTCTGAGGTGCAGCATGTCCATTAATTCCGGGTTGGACATGGCTTTATACGTCAAACACAGATCGCCTCTGAGCAGGTGGTATGCCACTGAGTAGAGCTGGAGTTTCTTTAACCGGGCAGCATATGGCATCTGTTTGAGCCCTTTGATCCTCTTGGTGAGGTACTTTTGGGGTCTTTCCAGTTGCTGCAGGTGTCTGGTAAGGTACATCCCAAAAGGGGCATTGTACTGAATTATGGGCCTGATGAGGGATGAGTAAAGAGGCACGATGACCTCCCCTGATCTAGATGTGAATCCCTTCATGATTAGGTGGGCTATATAAAATGTTCTTCTAACCACTTTGGCCATGTGGTTGTCAAATGAGAGATTGCTATCAACTTGGGTCCCCAGGTCCCTAATTACTTCTTCTGTACTTAATGGATTACCATCTATGTAGTAATTTGTGGGCACTTTGTTTTTGCCAAAGGAGATGACTATACACTTTTTGGTGTTTAGCTTGAGGCCATGGCTCTGGCACCAGTTGTCTGTTTCTATGAGGCCCTTTTGGAGGATGCTTGTGTCAGCGGAGAGTCGATTATGGTGCCCAGTTTGCAGTCATCTGCGAACTTGGTCAGCCACAGTCCTTCCATGTTGGCCTGTACCTCCGAGAAATATATACTGAACAAGAGAGGTCCCAGGACTGAGCTTTGTGGGATGCCACTTGTAACTGGTTTGGAGTCTGACATGGCTCCAGCAATTCTAACCATTTTCTAAGAATACCACACAGGACCAGACGATGAGAAAGGAGATACAGTCTTTATTAAATGCTATACAAGACTTATCAGTGAAATTTGACAAAATGAATACCAAACTGGACACTTTTGAAGAGAGATCTACAAAACAAATACAGCAACTACAAGAAATAATGACACAACAAAAGTGTCAAATAGCTGACATAGAGAGATCCCTAAATGATATTGAGGGCAGACTCTCAGAACAAGATCTTCAGCTACATTTTTTATCAAAACAAATTGCTTCATTACAAAATAAAATAGAGGATCTAGAGAACAGATCCAGACAAAATAACCTTCGCATCTATGGGCTACCAGACAAAACAGAAGGAGATAACACGGTGACTTTCCTTACTACCTGGTTACCAGAAGTTTTAAAATTGCCTGAAGCTCTTTCTTATGGAATTGAAAGAGCCCATAGATCCTTAAGAGCTGCTTCATCAACCATCAAATCAAAAAACCACCCAAGATCAATAATAGTAAAGTTTTTTTCATCACAGGACAAAGAACTTATTTTAAAGACAGCATGGTCAACTTCTCCAGTTAAATACAAAGACTACATAATCAGATTTGATAATGATTATTCTGCTGGAGTTATAACTGCAAGAAAAGAATGTCTCCCTCTGATAAAGGAATTGGAAAAAAGGCAATTTAAAGTGCACCTGCTGTTCCCTGCAAGAAAAAAAATTTTTTACTGAAGGTCCTAAAACTTTTGACACTCTACAAGCAACAGTCTCTTATCTTTCAGCTAATAAAACCTTGGATAAAGTGGAAGAAATGGATTGGAGCTCCTTTGGGGTAAAGAGACATGCAGAAAAAAATGAATGGAGCATTGCTGACAAGAAGAAGAAGAAACTAAGAGACACATGAAAAGCACAGACATTATTGTTTCCTATTTGCTCTGTAAGGTAAAAGTTCTTTAAAAGCATTCATGCTTTACATATGTGTCAGTCTTTGAAGCAATATAAATATAGGATAAACAGAACATTTTATAACTAAAGGAAACAACCCTAAAGAAAGCAAGGTAACATATCTTTATTTATTACAGTGTAAATACTTACAGTTATGATTTCTCTAACTCTAAATGATATTTAGATAATTCATTTATGAATTACCTGCCTTTTACTGCTAGTATAGAATATGATACATTTACACTGACATATTAATGTGGTGTGCTTAAATGAACATGATTATTTTTATATTATTTACACTAAGCTGCATGAAATATCTAAACTGTTGCATTTAATTCACATAATAATATATACAAGCTGATAGTAATAACTGTCAAAAAGTGCCTTGAAAAGTAGTTATCTATTCTTTGATGCTAAAAGTGCCTTTTTGACTAACAAATAACTGTTTGGCTTGTATATCTGCTCTTAATGTTAAGAAAACTAATAGCAGTTTAATGAGCTTGTGTTCAGTTAAAAAAAGCTCTAAAAGCTTCACTTACTTTGTTTTTGGCTTCCCGCCATGGTCATGAGCTGGGAACTCTTATTTTACCATCCCTAGAGTGGTGGTTCTTCAGTTAGAATCCATTAGTGTGTGTTAAATCCTCTACAAATGTACGAACAGCACAAAATGAAAGTAAACAGTCTGAGTGATGTCAGCACTGAAACAAGGCAGTATGGGTGTGGTTTAAGCTCTTAAGCTACTTAAAGTAACAAGCACACTATTTATGAGATGGCAAAGTGCTTTTATATTTTAACAAATATTAAAAGTGCACTGAAGTACCTAACAAATTTAGAAGGTATTAACACATGCATGATGTTTTATTATATTGTAACATTTGTAATTCATTTTGAATTGTACACATAAACAGCACACAAGGCTTAAAAAGAAGTATATCACTTGGAAGAAACTGTATGAATAGTTAAAACATACAGACTTTACTACAATCTTTTCTGATAACATCACCCCAGTAAATTACTATAATTTAACTTAATTTTATGAAAATTTTATATATTTAAGTCCTTGACTGGAACAATATAACATATTTGTAAACACATTGCAGCTAGTGTGCTCAACCTTAAGGACAGTAAGTCAATTATGGTTCATGAATGTAGTTATTTGTTATTAGGCATTTTAAAGGTAAAAAGGAGTTGCTGTTTAATTATTAAGATACTCTGAAAATATTAAATTGGTCGAGTAGCACAGTCATTAAGCAGTAATGAGCAAGAAAAAATCTCATAGACTTGCTTATGATATTGTTAAATATACATAAAAAAGAACTGCTGAATTATAAGTATGCTTTTATTAAAGGAAAGTTATACTAATATTGAACATCCTCACTGAAAATGAATGGTTGTGTAGAGAGACAGTAACTCCCATTATATGACCAAGGCTAAAGAGATTGTCTTGTATGTCTAAATTGATCAGCCTTGAACCTTAGATTACAAATAGACATGCAATGTACTTTTACTTATAATACTGAATTATATATTATATATCATCACAAATGCTAAAGCCATTGTCAGCTATATCTCATATTAATCACTTTTATAGTATCTATATATCTCATGTTTTTTTCAACTATGTCAAGTATTAAAATATGAATTGAATAGCATAGGCATTTACAAATATATTGCTGTTGGTACTTGATATGCATATAAATAACAGGTCTAATTTCTGTCTATGAAAGTAAATACCAGGCTATATGCATTTGTTAATTATGAAAGAAGAGCTTGCTGTCTATTCTTTTTAATATCCTATAGGTATATACTTGTTAGAGACACACACATGCTGCAAAGCTGCTGGTTATTGCTTATTCATTAGTATATTTCTGACTGCAATGTTATAAATATATGGTGTGGACCACTTGAGTTGAGAATATGTCTCTATTCAAGCATGTTCTCAGTTTGAATGTTTTATATTATCTATAATATGATGTTGAGTACCTTCACTAAATTAAAAGAAGCCACAATAGAAATAAATATTTATTAAAAAATGGAGAAAAGAAGGATGAAGAGAAAAAAGAAGGAAAATGGTCGGTGGTCATATAAGGTTATCCATTCCCATGTATGTAGAAGGGTTGACAGTAATAAGTACCAAACAACTGTGTTATAGCATGTTTAAAGTTTACTTTGATTGTTATATTTTCCAGCCTTACAGTTATAACACTGTAGATAAATCCTGTAATATCATAAGGATTATGAGTTGCTATTTGACATATGACATATGTGGTACACTAGCGGTGAAATATACCAGTGGCACTAATAATATATAGGAACTGCCTTGAAATATAGTTTTAAACTATATAATACCAATGCCAAAAACAAATTAGTAACATTCATGCCACTAAAATATGATTTTTTGAATTAAATGAAAACTATAAGATTACTAATAAATGACAATAAAAGTGTAATATTATATTCATTGTTACGGACACTTCATGATTTAATTAAGTTGTAGTATATAAAAATAACAGTACACTTTTCGTCAAAAACAATGTCTCGACTTCTTCAAAAACACTTGAACAGTGGATCTAACTACTATTTAAAATAGGACTCAAGCAATCATTCAATAATTCAATTTACAATTTAAAGGTACTTGTTAGAATTTTACTACTCATTTTTACATTTTATTTTTTATTATTATTTATTATTATTATCTAAAAAATGTCTGCTTATAGAATAACACTCATTCACGACTAGCGTAATTTAAATAGCTTTTACACTATCAATTAAAAATTCCATTAGTTTATGTTTAAAACCATAAGTACAAAAATACATATAAAATATATATAAAATGTGTATAAAAATATGTATATATGATTTAATCAAATAACCGAAATAACATAACCAAAAGGTAAGCAAATTAGATCAAGATATGGAATGATGCTAAATAAAACAATTCCAATCACATTGCATCTTAGAAAATGAAAAGTGCTTATATATATGTATATTAAGATATTGAGAATTTCTTCACTGTCTTATTCCCTTATACATATACATTCAGCTCTTTGTAAGTATTACGCCAAAAGTGCGTTTCAAACACATCGAAGGTTTGTATTCAGATGTATTTAACCCTTTAACCAATGGGCAAATTTATTTTGTAGATAGTATCCATTTTGTTCTTAAAAAAGCACTCAGCTTTATCTTGGGAAGTTAGCACAATAATTTTAACAAACTAAATTAAAACCTAGCTTTTGTTGGATGGAATTTATTTTGAATAGACTAGTCTATCCCCATTTACCTAACCTTTACCTAGCTAGGTTTTTTAACCTAAGTATACACATGATAGAAATCATTTCGTTAATGCCTGGAAATACACAGGCATTTACCCTAAGTTGCCATAAGAGTTCCTTTCTCTCCAGTTTCAAAGACTATGGGCCACCTCTGTCATCTTTCTTCAGTTGGTCAATGACCCTAAATTTAAAGTCATGGCCAACATTTTCACTAATGTGTCTTGCTAAAGCATTTTCAATTTTGCTCCTGTTAATACAGTAAATATGTTCATAGATTCTCTCACCCAGCTTTCTATCAGTTTTCCTGATATAGAAAGCCGGACAACTTGTACATTTGGCTAAATATACCACTTGTTTGCTATTACAGTTATACTTCCCATTTGACCTATATTTCATATTACAGATGCTGAAATTACAACCCTCATCGATGTATTTGCAGTACCTACACATGTTACACTTATACATACCTTCTTTGTTAGTGTTGCCTCCATAATTTGCTTCCAGAATTTCTTTTAATTTGTTATCACGCCTATAAATTATCTTAGGCCTTACTGGGAGCTTGTCCCTAAGGTTTTTGTCTCCCATCAGGAAGTCCCAATTCTTTATAATGATATCCATTATTTTGTAAGAATCAACGTTAAACGTACATATAAAGCCACAAGTATCCACCATTTCTTTCTTATCACTAAGTACTACATTCTACATACTTAGTTTTACTTAGTATTGGGACATAATTTCCTATGGTTCTTTTGAACTGAACCTCTTCAAGAATTTCCTGAAGGAATAGGGCTAGATTACCCCTCTGTTTGAAAAAGTTTAAAATCAAAGTACATTCCTTGACAAACTCATCATCTTTGGTGGTCATCCTGGCTGCCCTAACCAGTTGCCCCTTAATTACAGATCTTTTCTGAAATGGCGAGTGGCAACTTGTGAAGTGCAGGTACATATTAGAATAGGTTTCTTTCCTATAAATTTTGGAAACAAAGGTCTTTTCATCATAATCCTTTCTTAAGTCAACATCCAAGTATGCTATTCTATCTTTGTTGTAATTCGATGTAAAGCTCAAAAAATTGGTACTGTTATTAAACATGTCTAGCAAACCCTTTAATTCAACTTCTGTCCCCTGGAATAAGATAAATATATCGTCCAGGAACCGGGTATAGAACAAGATTTTTTTCCCCGTAGTCCAAGTTATCTAACACAAAAGTATGTTCCCAAAAGGCCATGACAAGGTTCGCTAGGCCTCCCCCACATGGGGAGCCCATTGCTACACCGACCTTTTGATGGTAAATATCATTATTGAACATTACATAGCTGAATGACAGTGCTGTGTCTATCAGTTCCTCTATTAATTTGATCTCACTAGTGGGTGCACCCAAGGTCCTTAGCATGTGTGATACCCATTCAATCCCAACTTCATGTGGTATGCATGAATACAGGTCTTTGACATCCACCGTAACAAAAATGCTGTCTGCACAAAAATCTAGGTTGTTAATAGCTTGCAGGAATGACCATGAATCTTTTGAAATTTGGGGTTCACTTTTAATGTATTTTTGTAAGATTTTATCAATAACCTTAGCACAAGTATACGTAATACTATCCCTTCCATCCACCAGTGGTCTCATTGGTGGATTATTCACACTTTTGTGTACTTTTGGGATGCCAAAAAGGACTGGAATCCTTGGTGCTGGTTGTTGTAGGTAGTTGTATAAACCCTTGTCTATCCTCGCTTCAATAAAAAGCTCTTCTATTAGAGCAGCCACTTTTCTATGTGCCCCATACATCTCATTCCTAGAGGCCTTCTCATAAGTAACACTTTCCAAAATATCGGACATTCTTAGATTATAATCCTCAATGGTCATAATCGCAAGGCCCCCACCTTTATCTGGTTTCATGATACAAATTGGGGCCTGACTTAACCATTTCAAAGTATCCCTCTCCTGCCTAGTGATATTGTGTTTACACCTCGCTCTAGAGTTAGATAATGTACTCGGCTTCTCTAAGTTGCATAAATCAACCTCACATACTTTCTCAAAAAGTGCCAGGAGTGGATGCAAAGGGGGATTATATACACTTGAAACATAATAGTCGGATGTGTTACTTAAATGTTCCCCCATTAATATTGACAAGTTAAGTTTTCTAATAAAACTTTTTAAATCAATCAAGGTGTTAGCCACATCAAACTGAACAGTAGGAACAAAAGTGTACCCTCTAGATAATAAATCAATTATTTCCGGACAGATGGTCATGCCCGTGTAGTTAAAAATCTTAAAGTCAAAACTAGAATTGGAAAGTACACTGCATGTCATTTCTTCATTGGGGGAGCCAACATAGGCCGTTACCACTTCTTCTTTTTGTTGTTTTTGCCCTTGGTTAGCCTGTTGTTCTGTGCCCCTGCATTCGAGGCTCGGATCCAAAAATTTCTCTCGTTTTGGTCCCCTGTGGTGTTATTTTGTCCTGTAGTATTAGATACAGGAAAGGAAGAATAATTCTTTGCTAGCCTTTTGTTCCACCGGACAGTGTTTAAATTGTCCTGGTGGTTGTTCTCTAAAGACACACTATTGTTATTGTCATTAACAGTATTAGGAAGGGCCCGTGGTCTAACTTCCACTTCCTGGTTACTGTTAGTCACTATACTATTAGCATTTAATAACGCTTGCCCCTGGGAGCCTGGGGGTTTCGGGTACACATTACCCGCTTCATAGCTTGCAAGGTCAAGTTTGATTTTCTTAACTTTATTTGCATTCAGCTTTACTAAATAGTGGTCAATGCTTTCAAAAATCTGGTCATACTCAAACCGGTACCTGGGGAAACCAAGATCCTTTTTTATTGAAGAAACCAGTTCTTCCAATTCAACCAACAGTCCATCTACCATCAACTGGTAGTATGTGCAAAACAGTTCTAATAATTCTATTCCTTGTCTGTCGAACAACGCTAGTTGTGAATGAGTGTTATTCTAAAAGCAGACATTTTTTAGATAATAATAATAAATAATAATAAATAAAAAATAAAATGTAAAAATGAGTTGTAAAATTCTAACAAGTACCTTTAAATTGTAAATTGAATTATTGAATGATTGCTTGAGTCCTATTTTAAATAGTGGTTAGATCCACTGTTCAAGTGTTTCTGAAGAAGTTGAGACATTGTTTTTGACGAAAAGTGTACTGTTATTTTTAAACACTCAAATTAAATATAAGCATTCTTTGAGTCGAGAATTTGGTTTCTGTTACTTTTTGTTGCGGAAGTTGGAGGATTTTTCGTAAGTTTGTCTTAAGTTGTAGTATAGTTAACTAATGCATATAATGCTTAACATTTTTTTATAGACCATTACAAAAGTTTGATACCTATGAATGCCACTCACACTATAAGGGAGATAAACAGCAAGCATATTACTTTTAAGACGCATAACCATTATTGCTATACAAAAGATATATTAAAATAAGAAATGTTCCTTTACAATTTAAACAAAGCCAAATAGTTAAGTATTAAATCTAGGTATAGTTGTGTTGCTTTAGTGTTTTACAAAATATTAAAAATAGATAAAGACTGTATTTAAGTAATCTGTAAATACAAATACATGTATACTTAAAAGATATATAAGATACTTTTCATTATAAAACTACCATGTGGCGGGGCTGGGGGAGGATGCTGAAATGCAGATCTAGAGGGATCACTTGAATGGTTAAATCATTCAAGGATGAGATGTTTTTTTCTCATGGAGGGGTTTGGTGGTTGTTTATCTTATGTGTTCAGTTATGATCTTGTAATGTACTTTTATTGGGTGTCTATAATCTATTGTAATACTGTTGGAAGACGAAAGAACAAGTCATTCTCTTCATGTACACACATCTACACATTGTTACAAGTATATGAATATGGATAAAAGCAAAGCTAATATAAATCCAATTGCAAAATGTATATCTATTAATGTAAATGGTTTAAATAATAGATGCAAAAGGGGGAGTCTTTACAGATATTTAAAGCTATGTGAAGCACAACTAGTATTTTTACAGGAAACACACCTTACACAGGACGACATAAATAAAATAAACAATAAAAATTATACAGTATTAGTAAGTTCCACCTATAGTCAAAAGAGAAGGGGAGTAGCAATTTTGTGGAAAAACACTACTTTAATGCCTAAAATCATAAACACGTTTCATGACAACTCAGGAATGTTTTGTCTAGTGACAATATCTATCAATGAAATGGTATATACATTAGTGAATATTTATTGGATAACAGGACTAGGAGTTAGAGTGGCCAAACAACACTTAGAAGACATTGTACAATATGGCAAAGGCAATTTAATCATAGCTGGAGATTTCAATTGCATTATAAAAGAAACTGACACAAATACTAAAACTACACGCACGAGATCACCTTTAACAAAGTTGTTATCTGAGTTTGTTGAAACTTTTAATATAGTTGACATAAATGAGTATGCTATCCCAGATTCACTATTCTTTACACATTTTTCCCATAGACATAATACATACTCTAGAATAGATAGAGTGTACATAACAAAAGATTTAACCACTAAATTAAATAAAGTCAAGACAATTTCATGTCCATTTTACGGACCATAGCACCATAACGTTTGAGATAGACTTGTGTTTCAAGAGAAGGATATCAGTGACAAGAGTACCATCTTACATAACAAATCTCAAAGATTTTAAGGAATTTTATATTAAAGAGACACAAACATTCTTAGATATGAATCTTACGAAAGATGTATCTGAAATATATATATGGGATGCACTGAAAGCATATCTATATGGAAGAGCGGTGGGATGGTATAAAAATAAACAAAAACAGTGGAATAAGGAATTAATGGAATTACAGTCAAAAGTAGATAATTTAAAGCTTGATATTCAAAATGGAGACACCAACTTAATAAAAGAACTGGAAGATACTAATAAAAAATACTCAGAGATGTTACACCACAAAACAATGATCAACTTAGAAAAAATGAAACTATGTTACTATTCAATGAACCCTAAAAAACAATGAAGAATAGCAAATAGGACTAAAAAGATGATTAAAACAAGTCAAATCAAGGAAATACATAATATAGAAACCAAAAAGAAAGTGTCTGATTTAGAAGGAATACTAGAAGTTTTTAGGCTATTCTTTCATAAACTTAATAATCAAAATGAGAAAATAGAAACACATTCAGCATTGAAAGCTTTTCTTAAAAACAATGTTAAAGTTAGGTTATTAGAGGCGCAGGTACAACTAATAGATAAGCAAATAACAATGACAGAACTTAAAGCTGAAGTAAATAAGCTAAAATTAAACAAAGCTCCAGGTATAGATAATATCACCCCAGAAATGTTGAAATTACTATCTAATGAGGCTTTGCTGTTGTTATTGAATGTCTTTACATCAGTTAAAAATGGTAAAGACATCCCTCCTTCTTGGAAGTACACATTAATATCACCAATTCTGAAACAAAGTAAAGATCCCAGTGAATGTTCATCATACAGACCTATTTCACTTCTTAATATAGATTATACATTTTTTATGGCAATACATGCTGCTCGAATAAAACAATTACTACCATTTTTGATAGAGGAGGATCAAACAGGTTTTACAAAAGATAGGAACACTTATGACAACATCAAAAGAATTCTTTCCTTAATTGTTTATATAAATGTCACAAAAAACAAAATGAATGTTATTAGTTTAGACATAAATAGCGCATTTGATTCAGTGAACTGGGATTATTTATGGTTAGTTTTAGAAGAATATGGCTTCTCAAACAACTTCACCTTGTTAATAAAATCATTATATGAAAAATCATTGGCTTATATAAAACTGGGATCTTGCCTGCCTAAATCTATTAAAATAACAAAGGGCACAAAACAAGGCTGCCCTCGTTGTCCGTTATTGTTTGAGCTAGTCATTGAACCCTTAGCAAATAATATACGAATGGATAAAAATATTGACTGTGGTGGTGGTGTTGTGGTAGCGTTGTCGCCTCACAGTTAGACATTGCCCTTTCGATTCTCAGTTAGAGCGTCTTCTGTGTAGCGACATGCGTGAATGGGCGTTCCTTCATTGAAGTTTGTGCGTTAGGCCCGGCAAGCCAGTACGTAAAAATCTACTGCCAATCATTAGCGGACCGGAGTTCCGCTGTGGCGATCCCTAACCGGAAAAAGCCAAAAGACACAAACATGGATAAAAATATTGAAGGAATACAATTAGACAACAGCCTAGAGCTTAAAATTCAACTTTTTGCTGATGATATTTTAATTACCTTAAAGAATAATAATAGCTCTTTAAAAGCATTATGGGACTCAATTCAAAACTTTTCGAGTCTTAAATTTAATGAGAACAAAACAAATGTATTGCTTATAAATACTAATAAAAAAGATCTAAATAAAAAATACCATAAATATATCCCCACCGATAATACAATTAAATACTTGGGAATTATAATAACTAACAACCTAGATACTACAATTGAAACAAATTATAAAGAGACCTTAAATAATATTAAAAATCTAATACAAAGATGGAATAAGTTCTTCTTTTCAATGGAAGAAAGGCTCTATATAATTAAAATGATCATATTTCCAAAAATTCTTTATGTTATACAAGCTTGTTCTTTGCCACCAGCTAAATCGCACCTAAAACAATTAAATGATTTAATGGTAAGATTCCTATGGTATCCAAAAAAAACAAGGATAGCTATGAAATATCATCTAGATGATTGGGATATGGGTGGCATAGGTTTACCAGACATAGAAGTATATTTACATTCATCTGTTATTAAAACAATATCATTATGGCTAAATACAAAATATACATCAAAATGGAAGCTAGTTCATGAGAGAATCTGGTTAAAATCAGGATTTGTAGTAGCAAATAAGTATACTGATTTCATACCAAACAATTTTCTATGGCTGATGAAGGAATATATGATGATACATAAGTATAAAAATATAAGTTCCAAATACATTACTTATACATTAAAAATTTTCCAAAATCTTATTAATAGCAATCCTGATATTAAAGCATGGTCATTTGTATTATATCCAGTAGCATACACACAAGGTAATATAATAACATTTGATATAGAAGTAGTCAACATGCTTAAAGAAAAGGGATTAATATATTGGCATCAATTGGTAAACTCTGGAAAACTTCTGACAATAGACCAAATTAAACGGAAATTAAATATGGAAAATAGTTCATGGCTACATGTACAACAATTAAAACAGTATATAATAAGCAAACAAGAAACAATGCAACCATCAATAAGACAGAATGTTTCTAATCTTATAGAACATATAATATTACTAATGAATCAACCCATTACTGGAAAGGGACACTTGTCTATTTATAAATCAAACAAAAAAAAACTTATAATAATGACAAAATATGGAATTATTACAGATCAATTAATGGACATGTGCCAAATGACAAAGACAAAAAATTAATTCTTCTCTCTCCAAAGCACACATCACTTTCATTACATTGGAGACTCTTTACATGGTAATTCATACACAGATCTTACGTAACCCCTCATAAAATGGAACTTATGTTTAAGAAAAATATTGGCTGCTGGAGATGTGATTTATCAATAAAAGCAGACTGGCAACATATGTTCAACGAATGCCATTTGATTAAACCATATTGGGATAAAATAAATTATTTTCTGAAAATGATATTAAATGACAAATTCCAGATTTCCAAATCTATTATTTTGTTTAATGCACCTGCACCTGACTGTGTACCAAGAACAAAATATGTAATCTTGTGGACTCTCCTAGCCATTGCAAGTAAGAACATTACATCAAACTGGAAATCCAAAGCTTCTCCAACTTTTAAGCAATTCATGAATATGGTGTCAGCAGTATCGCAATTGGAAATGAACACTATTAAAGGAAGAACTGAAAGAACTACATCATTATATATAGTATGGCAAAAAGTAACTGAAATACTGGAGAGTAATGCCTGTAGCAGATTATAATCAGGAAACAATTGTATAGAAAGTCAATTATATGCCAGCAATAGACATCCTTGTAAATACTTTATTTTGGTTTTAATGTTTGATATCTGTTTAGAGGTTTTAGCCTACCTTTTTAAATCATTTGTAAATACTTCACTGTCATAAATAACCTGCATTCATGTTTTCTTGTTTTTGGAAATGAATAAAAATATTTACAAAAAAAAAAAAAAAAAAAAGATTCTTCTGATAAATGCTTGCAAATAGGACCTTCTTTGGTGGTTGAACAGCCACCAAGTTACTGTAGGTCGCCCATTTGTATTTCCCCCTCCCACAGGCACATTGACCATGGATGCTTCCCTGATAGGGTGGGGGGGCTGTTTTATGGAAGAACTGTCCAAGGCACTTGGTCAGACATGGAATCTCATTTGCACATCAATGTCCTAGAGTTGAGAGCGGTGTTTCTAGTGTTGCAACACTTTCACGACTCTCTACCTTGAGAGACAATTGCAATACAGACACACAACATGTCGGTAGTCTGGTACATCAACAAGCAAGGGGGAACCAAGTCTTACCCCTTATGCCAAGAGGCCCTGAGAATTTGGCAGTGGGCTGTATCCACCAGGTGCTTTCTGATAGCAATGCACATACCCAGGTCGTCCTATGTGATAGCGGACAAATTGAGCAGAGCCACTCTGTTGCCTTATGAGTGGTCCCTCAAAGAACGAGTGGCAGAAATGATATTCTGCAGATGGGGCCAGCCTTGCTGCAATCTTTTTGCATCCCCGATGAATGCCAAATGCAGAAGCTACTTTGCCCTGTATCCTCCACTGGGGGACAGCCCAAGGGACTCACTCGTACATGATTGACCCTCGGGTCTCCTTTATGCCTTCCCTCCAATCCCGCTGATCCCCAGATTCTTACAGAAGGCCAAAAGCCTGGGAAGGATTGTTATTCTAATAGCCCCGTTTTGGCCTCGGCAGATATGTTTCCCCTTCCTACAGCAATACCAAGTGGAAGAACTTTGGGTTCTGGACCCAGTGCCAGACCTTCTGACTCATTCGTTGGGAGTTCTT
This sequence comes from Protopterus annectens, assembly GCF_019279795.1. Taxonomy (NCBI): domain Eukaryota; kingdom Metazoa; phylum Chordata; order Ceratodontiformes; family Protopteridae; genus Protopterus; species Protopterus annectens. Next base: position 1,557,160,620 of record NC_056743.1, read on the forward strand.
CATCCCTTTCTTGTCTCCCTCAAACTGACAGCTTGGCTGCTCCACTTCCCAACCTAGCCAGGTCACATGATTTGTCTCCAGCGGTTCAACATATTCTCGTTTCCTCTCACAAAGTCTCCACCAGGAAAATGTATAACAGCAAATGGAAGTGATTTGTTCATTTGGCTTCTCAGCATGGTATTGATCCCTATGTCACCGCTATTCATAGTATTCTGGAATTCTTGACTTTGCTTTTTCATGATGGTGCGGCAGCTTCTATGATAAGGGTTCAATTGGCTGCCTTATCTAACTTCCATGTGGGATGCAGTGGTTCTAACATTATGTCCCACAGATTATGTAAAGCCTTTTTGAAAGGAACTCATCACCTTAGGCCATCTATCAGATATCCTGTTACTCCCTGGAATCTGAATTTGATACTATCTCAACTCATTCTTCCCCTTTTTGAGCCTGCATCATCTTGTCCTTTGAAGTTCCTTTCTTGGAAGACAATTTTCTTGGTGGCCATTACTTCGGCTCGTAGAGTTTCTAAACTACAAGCACTTTCTATCAGGCCTCCATATCTAGTCTTTTACCCCGACAAAGTGTCTTTAAGAACAAATCCAGCCTTTCTCCCTAAGGTCTGCTCCGAGGCAAACTTGAACCAGTCTATTGACCTTCCTACGTTTTTCAGACATCATGCTAATAGATTGGAGTACATGTTACATACGCTTGATGTTCACAGACAATTGAGGTTTTATTTGGACAGAACAGAAGAATTTAGGAAATCTGATCAACTATTTGTTTCCTATGCAGACAATAAGAAAGATTTTTCGGTATCCAAAGTTACATTGTCCAAATGGATTTCTGATTGTATAAAATTTGTTTATTCTTCAGCTAAACAACCTTTAGAACATGAAGTGAAAGCTCATTCTACCAGGGCTGTTTCTACGTCTTTAGCTCACGCAGCCCGTTTACCTTTGGACATCATGCTACTTAGTCCAAACCTCATATGCTTATCACTCATTATAAAGTGGACAGGGCCTCCAGGGACAGGGCTTCCTTTGGTTCCACCATTCTCAGGAATGTACTCCCATGAGCTGCCCAGGATTAGGGTGCTTGGGACGCTACCCACGTGTAAAGAACAAACGGTGAGATTGAACAACTTCACATAAAGAAGTTATGTTCTTACCATAACGTTCCATGTGAGTTGTTCATCTCACCTTTGTTCTTACACTCTCTCCCACCTTCCCCCTCCAGGTTATGGAAGAACGAGTATGACTGGTGGTCTGGTTGGTCTTGCTAGTGTCCTTCTTTCCAGCCAGATTATTGTTTAGCTATTGTAAATAGTTATGTACTATATACATGTTGTAATTTGGTTGCTTAGTGTGTTTCTTCTTGCTGGTTCAGCAAACTAGATCTGGGGTTGGTAGGAGAGCATCATGGGATAGGGACTGTGCCTCGAGCTACTCAAAGATCTTGAGCTTGAAAAGAGGCTGGCTCAGAGACAATGGGTCGGCTCTGAACCCATGTTTAAAGAACAAAGGCGAGATGAACAACTCACATGGAACGTTATGGTAAGAACATAACTTCTTTTTTACCATAATTTTTAGTCAATCTTTTCCACAAACGAACATTCATACAACTTTCAGGTGAATATTTCTTAAACATGTGTCCTGCAGGAGTACCTTTTCCAGGCTCTTTAACAAAACTTCCCACACTCACACCCATTTTTGAGAGTTCACCAAGAGCCCTCGGCTACTATCGAAAAATGTAAAAAGGAAAACCCACTCACATATGAAAATAATTAGTCTGATAACCCACTATCATTCTGCACAGATAAACTCACACTCATGCATAAATCAGCTCTACCAAAACAGGTAAAACAGCACTTACCTTATTATATTGTCAACTACAAATTCTGCCAAGAGAAGAAAAAAAGAAAGTGTGCAGTTTTGAACTGGTTCCACAGGCAAAAGAGATAGCAGAAAACCTGCTTAGGGTTCTTTAATCATCTGTTTGTCTGTGGCCACAACTCCCAGAGTCTGAAAATCCAAGTCATGGCACCAACTGTTAAGGTGGAAAATAACTGAGTCCAGTCTCTTGGCAGCAGTTCAAAAAATATTTATTTCACACATGCATGTGGGAGACAGAGTTTCAGGAACAGAGTGTCCCTGAAGTATAAAGATAACTAGCATATATACCTTTAGTATGCATTGTCAGCAGTTAGTTAGACAAAGGAATGTAATACTGACCAATAAACTTTGAACAAGTTTTAAAACATATAGCTTTACATACAATAAGATCTTGTTGCTAGGCTACGCAGACTTGGACAACTGACCAATTAGCTTTGTACACATATTTAAACTAGCCCATACCAGTTCCCCTGTTACTGGGGTCTCAGGCAGAAAATCTATCCTCCTCAAAGCATGTTTATCAGTTCAATTCCAACTGTCAGCAGTTTGGTTTGAGAAGAAAAACATGCTTATCATTACTTCTTGAGTAACTGTATGCACAAATAAGGTCAATACTTCCAAGACATAAGATTATCTCTAAAAGGACACACCACATTTAGCTTTTTACAAATGTCCAGTTCTCTTTCTTCCCTTTGCGCATACTCTTAATCACATAATCAGGCCCTTCTACAGAAACATACATTTTTATTTAATTTTTCCCTCTACATGCCAAAGCCATGGTCTTAATCTCAATGCTAAGAAATGCATAATTCTACCCTTTGGGAAGTCAACCATACTGGCTAATTACACGTTGATAATACACCCCTAAGACTCAGCCTAGTGGCCAAGGATCTGGGTACGCACATAGACTGTAGCCTTGCCTTCGATCACCATGTGGCCACAGTGGTGAGGAAATCCTTTTATGTTGTGCAAATTATAAGTAAGGGCATGGCATCTAGGTCCATAGAGGTCATTATCTTACTATACTCTGCCATTACCAGACCAATCATAGAGTACAATGCTCACTTTGGTGTGTACCTGACCAGTCACGTGAGGCAACTAGAGCAACCTCAAAGGTTCTTTACAAAACAAATCTGCCTTACAAAGAGTGCCCTTTCTCTATACTCAGTCTCCTTTACATTTATGAGAGGTGATCTATGCCTGATTTATAAGGCATCCACAAACCCCACACCTATGAATCTCCTGCATCTTTGTTAAGTCAAACAGTACCAGAAATGCAAGGTCTAGGGACCTGAATTTTGTCTGTGACTTAAACAAAACATGCTGGAGAGACAGATATGTGTCCCAGAGACTAACCCTTATATGGAACAGACTTCATCCATGTTAAGCTGAGTTTGTCTATTACCCAGTTTAAGCACAACCTAGACCAATGGATGAGGAAGAGGAAATTTACACTGGGCCTGGCAGCCATGTCCCTTATGGACAGAGGTAGCTTATAAAAGCAAGTCCCTCAATGTCCTATTTGGATACAGGATGTCATTATTCTTTTAGGAGAACTTAGCTAGGCTTAGAAAAGCCCCCAGTGTTGTTAGCCTTGTCACAATCTATGAATCTGTTACACTGGGACCAGATCCTATAATCATTATCCTGATTTTCATAAATTACTTCTAAGGTTCCATGAAAAACTTCATAGACTGACTCTTGACCCCTACCCTTCCCAATCAGTGTAACATTTTTCCTGAGATAAGGTTTCTGGAAATGAACATGGTGCAAAAGGTATGGTCTCACTAGTCTCTTGTCAACTGAAAATATGACCTTAGATTTCTGCTAGTCCATATCTGTTTCTCAGCAATCTACTTGCCCTCTGTTTTACAAGTTTTGCACATTTAATTAATGCTGGGCATTATAATTACTTTCATACCTTTGTCATCATCCATTCAGTTATTTATGTAAAATTGTAACCATGCTCATAGTTGACACTGCTATAATATAGACCCTCTCCCACTTCAGAAAACCATTCATTTGGTTCAGTTTGTCCCTTATTAAAGTTCCTCTAGGTGCCTTTCTGGGAAGCTTTTTGCCGAACTGTGATATTACATTTTTTGGTTATGAGATGCAACTACTACCTCTCTGACCAGTCTGTTATATTTTATTCTTCCTTTATCATTGCATCATTATGAATCCCTCTCATCTGTTGTCCGCAAGATTGCTGACTGCATTATCCAGCTTGTGTTTGATTACCAGTAAGCTATCAAAGAGAACTTGCCCACAGATTGCTGTTGTAGTATTCACTGATGGTCTGTACAACAGATGTATTCCCTACAACCAAACTGCTTATCCCCCTTGTAGCCACATCTCACAAAGCCTGTCAGCTGCAGACCAATGTCCAGACCAATTCAATAGTTCATTGTTTAAATTTTTCTGCATAGTATGATTTCAGATACACTGGAGAAGTCCATACTGATTATATCCATTTCAGTAATGTTCTAGTCATAATCCTAGAGCAAGTTGTTCAGACAGAAGTTTTCTTTAAAACTATAGTGGCATGAGTTTTCAAAATGTATAATCCTTAGGAACAACAAGAGTCTGCCATATATCAGCCTTTTCATTGTCTTCTTCAGAAACACCATCAGGCACATCAGCCTGTAGTTTTTTTGGACCTTTAAAAGAAGCCATTTGTGTAAAGGAACCAGTGTAGTTCTCATCCAGTCCTTTAAGACAACAAGAGTCTAAAAAATTTGCATAGTCTTGTGGATGGTCCAAGCAGGAGCCTGTCTCATTTTGTTACAGTACTGGAAGGGACCTAAGCCATATGTCTTGCCTGTTTTCATTTTGCTTAATTTTCCTGCACATCCTCCTGTAAGTGTTACGCTGTCACATGTACATCCTAGCTATATGCCTTATCTATTATATTCAATATGAATAATTTTTCTGCATTTTCCCCTATAAGAATCCCATCATCTGCAGTGGTCTCCTGTTTATGACTACTCCCTTTCCTGCTGTCCTTCATTGCTGGTATTACATTCTACATTCTTTTTCTCAAATCTACATAATGACAGAGTTCAGAGTCTAAAATGTAACCAAAAAGGACCAACGCTAAGGTTAACCAAGTCCATGGATAACAAGATGCAAAACAACAAGAAAACAGCCACGAATAAATCATTTGAAATGTCTTGTGTTATCTGTAACTCATATATAGACATTAACTTTTGCTAAAAAAGTAGAAACATTAGAGATGGCAGTTTACTTAAAAGTCTTAACATCATTTAAAAACTCATACATATGATTCCAGTAATCAACCTTATCCATTATTACAGTTGCAGCCCTTTTATCAGCCTGTTTAATGATAATTTCATTACTGCCTTGTAGTCTCAGCAGGGCTTCATGTTCTTCAATTGATAAGTTATAAAATTTCTCTTTTTGCTCCTTCTCATATAACTGATGAAGGTCGCGTTCACAAAGATTGGAAAATGCCAGTATTAATGGACAAGTCACAGGTATAAATGTACTTGATTTTCTACAAATTTCAGGTCCTAACAATAAGGAATCTTTAAAAGTTAATTTTAAACTCAGGTTCTTCGCAAAAAGTTTCAAATGTGTGATGGCATTAATTACAGCATCATTATTAGTTGGTATAAACTGCAGACCTTAGTCTAAAAAGTTGATGTCCACAGATGTCAAAGTTAAATGTGATAAATTCACAACAGCATGGTTGTCTACCACCCCTTCTGCTGTGACCAACTGCAGGTTTGGGGGCCAGTGTAGGCTCTCCCTCCTCAACCTCCACCTCTTCCTAAGGGTCATCCTCTCAAACTGTCCATGTGTTGTGTTTAGACATACTCCAGTAGACTGGGATGTATGGGGGTAGTCAGCTGGTGAAAATCATTCATTCTAATGGAGCTACCGTCGATCACAGAAGTATATGAAGCATTCACATTCTCAAACGGATGAGAAGGATTGATATTAAAATTAGTCAAATCACTTCCAGATGAAATAGCAGATTTAACAACATTACCAGCTATACCAGCATCGTTACCAGAGGTATGCATTTCAGTATGAGAAAACAAATCAAGTGCATACATAGTTTTTCTTTTGAACATTCATTCTTTGCACCCAGTTAAATTTAGGGCAAGAAAAAAATACCCCCAACTTTGAAAGCATTTATATCTCTAAATAATTTATGCCTTTTTGTAGATTCAAGTTTATGTTCAAACACATTCAGTCTTTCCAGCATCAAATTATAGATAGACACATTATTTTAAAGCTACAGTTCAGAGTCTGCTTCCATTTTAATTCTCTTGTTCTGTTATTTTCTGTATAGCAAAAGCACCACATCTGACAAAACACATGCACTTTTCTTTCTAGTTCTTTTGTCTTTCCAAACACTTCTCTTTCCTCACTTTCAAAGCACAACTAAAAAACACCTCCATCAAAATTTTGACTGCAAATGTTTTTACATTGTTCACATTGCCTAATTCCTCCCTCACCTACATCACTTCTATTGCCATACTCTCTTCCCACCAGCTGCTTACCTCACATATTTACTACTAAAATTAATACACGTCTGTTTTTCTCCTCTGTTAATAATATTTGCTCATTGTTTCAATTGATTGCTGGACCCTGTACTTTCTGAGATTACTTTATTCTTGTGAATCAGTTCTGTTTTATTTTTATTTATTTATTGATTGATTGTGAATTTCTTCACTAGGACTATGCCTGCAAATGGTCTGTTGTGATCGGTGTACTCTCCTGGTAAACAAACATAAATAAATAGTCCTAACCTATCACACTGATCTCCCATAGTTGTCTTACTGCTTTTCTATAAGTCTCATACAATTTGGTCTCTATTTTCATGCATCCAGGTTTGCTCAAGCAGTCTTTCCCATTTTTCTGAAGTATATCATCCCATTCAATCTTTTTTTTATTTAAGCAATTAAACCTAAGCACTATACATAGATTTCAGAAGAATGGTCATCAATACCTAGAAAAGAATAAAACGCATACATTATATGTCAGCAAAATATAAATTATATAAAATAGAATTAATGTAGACAAGAACAGAAAAATAATATACACATAAATATGATTCTATTTTTGGCTAGTCCCATCCTTCTATTACTGACTCATATGGGTTACTGCTATTCAAGATAGTTCGCCACACTGTAACATGGCCACCGCCCCACAATATTTGGTCAGATATAGCAAGAATGTACTTTCTTTTGAGGGGTTCCTTTTTAACCTTTCCTCCACTTACCCTTCCATTAATACTTCAAGGATGGTTCTGGTCCTCTCAACACTCAAGGTAGACATTTTCCAATCTACAAAATAAATATCAAAATCCACCAGTATAAAGGCTTGTTTCCATGTTTCTACAGTACTCCTTTTCAGAAAGATGCCATCATTTTCTGACCTTATTTTGTTGGGTAAATATAATAGGAATCTATTGAGTGTCCACCAACAATTACAAGTCTGGAGGAAAGTTCAGCTATTTCTTCATCTCTCACTCAAAATCTTTCTATGTTACATATCCAGTCCATCCGCTGTCTTCATTTTTATGACATGATTCACAAGAGCAAGGGTCTGTGTGTATGTCTTTCTGTCTGTATGATATTTGGGAGGTTGAGGGAAACAGGACTGCCTGAACAAAGCCCGCACTGACATAAGGAGAACACACAAACTATACAGAGTGTTTGGAAGTCTGGATTGATCTCCAGGCCCTGGAGCTGTGAGGCATAGATCTTGCCACTGAGCATATACTTCTCAATTCCTCTTCACTTTATCCCTCATGAATGTATACTAGCTATGAACCTCCAAATCCTTTTCCTCATACCTTAAAATACCAGTCCACACTGATAATGTGCCATACATAAGCACTGCTTGAAGATGGCTAATTTAATTTATAATTTATCTGTCATTTGCTAGCTATACGTCCCTGGCATTTTACTTCTGTTATTTTGCTGGTGCCAATCTACTGCTTCACTTTGGAAGTACTCTACTGTTAAAGTGGAGGTGCCAGCATACCTCTCAACCTCTCAGTGCAAGAAATCTGGACAAAGCTTAAATTAATGGGGTTCAAAGGCCCAATACACGGACAGATTTTAAATATTGCTCTTATAAGCTTAGAACGTTGCTAAAATAATAGGCTTTGTGTTGGCATGAATTTTCTGGAGGATATGAACTCTAAAACTAAAATATATGTCACTATTTAGTGACTTAATTTCTAGGTAATTTGCAAGAAAAACATAAATTGTATTTGAATCAGATCAAAAATATGAGGCATAAATCTGGACAGTCAGCAAAAATCTGGATATTTGAGAGCTATCGTTCCCAGAGTAGATATTACAGAAGTACTGTATATCCACCATTCTTGGCCTAAGCCACTTGTAATGCATATAAAGTCCTTAGGTGTTCTGAGGAACATTGTCCTCCTCAACACTTAAATGAAGATAAACCTTAAATCAGACTTTCTCCCCATTCAGTTTTCAACTAGTTTGACAGAGAAATACAAAATGCAGAGTACCATGCTTAACCCCTTTTGGTCTTTAGACTGATTATTTATATACTCTGTGCTTCTTTTCCTTGCAGACTTCAGTTCATAAGAATCCCATAGGAAGCGATAAATGTTTTTAACATGGAGCACAGGCAGAGAAATCTAGACATTTACCTGTTCTTTAAGAAACTGAAGGAGTCATTAATCAAGACATCCTGGGTCACCAATGAAAAGAGGCACTTTTGCCTACTGGATTTACCCCATTAACAAAATAAATTATATATAAATGTTAGGCAATAGGGATGAGGGGACTATTTTCAGCAGCATGATAAAAATACATTTAAAAAATTGATAAAGATTGTCAGTCTGGTGGCAACATTAAGCCCAGCTCTGTGGCATAGGGAGATGAAACCCTGTATATGACCCAACTAATAAGAGTACAAACAGCAGCTCAGGTGCTGAAAGTCCCAAGCACAAGAGGTGGGATTGAGTGGTTTACATAGACTTGCTTGTTCAGTCAGGTGTGAGATGGTGGTTTCTTTGTCAAACATCCACTCCCATGCAGGCTGAGGCTGGTATAATACCAGTGATTATATCTTAGGAGGATGTGGGCTTGGCAAAGTCAAGGCAGTGATAGTAATTCTCAAGAGCATGTATGAGGGGACATGTGCACAGTGAGTGAGGGAATATGGTTCTCCTGTATACACTGAGGGAAGGAACAGGGTTCTGCTGTGGTGTCTGGTCATATCAGCCACCATGGGCAGGTTATGGCCATAACAAATGTCCTTATTACCGGAATGTCAATGAGGGCAGAAAGGATCCACACAGCTGTATGAATGTTGAGCCTCTCTGGAAGTCTGTTACCGAGTTCTGGTTATACATAGTATGGGGGAAATAAAGGGGCTTGATTTCAGCTGGAGGAGGCTTGATGATAGGCAGACATGGGGACAAAAATGCATCTAGAAAAAAAAAATCTGTTGTGAACATTAATACATAACTGCAACACCTCAGAGTATACAGGGGCAAAAATGTAAGCAATGACCTTGCTAAGTGAGGCAGACAGAGACATCTCCATTTAATATTCAATGTTGGCATTGCTAAGTAAGGCAGATAGAGATGTCTCCATTTAATGTTCAGTGTAGATTTACTCTACTGCTATATAATTACCCTACCAGCACCAATGTGAGTAGTTTCATTATTTCATGTTAGCTAGACATCAATTAAATGCCATCCACATAAACTGCAGTCGATGATATTTTTACTGGACTTGAATATCTTATTGAGGATTTATTGTTTTACAGCCTTCTTCTATCAGTTACTTATTCGTGCAATAAAATGTGATAATGTGTTGCATCATATACAGTAGCATGCACAGGGTGGAATAAATAGAGACATTCTCCCAGTCTGATTTTATATATTAAAAGTTTAGAGGTTAATTTAACTTCACACTGTAGCAAGGTCAGTAAATCAGATGTGTTTTCTAATTAGGCAGAATAAAGTACAACCATCTGCTGATGACTAATGTTATGTTTGAGGATTAAAGCAAATTATTTTTCAAAAAAATAACTGTTTACCTTGTGAAAAGTATTGAATGTGTGGAACTGACTTTTCTTGAAAATGGAACTGAACTACTGCAGAAAAATGAAACCATCTGGTCTATCCAGAAATGTAAAGGGATAAAAATATATGCAATGGGGTAAATGGATAAGGCACAACAGCTAAGATTCATTTAGGGTGGTTCAAGTATTTTGTAGGAAACAGAAGTCCATTTTACAGGAACAAGTGGACTAAAAAGGGCAAGTTTAAAATGCAGGTGTCTAGTGAGGTACATGCCAAATGGGACATTGTACTCGATGACTGGCCTGTACTCTTCCCTCATTAGGCCAATCATCGCGTACAATGCCTCATTTGGCATGTACCTCACTAGACACCTGCAACCACTGGAGAGGCCACAAAAATACCTCACAAAGAGGATCCTAGGCCTTAAACACTTGTCCTATGTGGACAGACTCAAAAAACTCCAACTATTCTCTGTCTCATATCGCCTACTTAGAGGCGATCTCTGCTTGACTTACAAAGCCATGTCTGACCCAGCTCTGTTAGAAATGCTACATCTAAAGAAATCCCAATCCCTCTGCACCACACACTCCAGAGACCTCAACCTCATTACCACAATCAGCAGAACAAGCTGGAGTGACAGGTTCATAACCCAGAGACTACCCATGCTATGGAACAGACTTCCCATACATGTCAAGCAGAGCACCTCACTGGTCCTCTTCAACAGAAATCTTGATGAGTGGATGGGAAATAGAAAATTCACTCCAGGGATCACTCCAGTGGCTCTACTCGACAGAAGCACTAGGAACTAAGGTTGGGTGGCACGATGCCAGAGTAATCCTATGGATTAGGCTTGTAAAGACTCCAAGGCCATTAGCCTAGTACACACCTATGAACCTATGAACCTATGTGATAAGACATTCTTACTCTGCCATGGTAAAAAATGCTTCACAGTCACAGTAGCAAACTAGGTGCAAGGGAGAAGTTCCATGCACCTTACTGTACTTTCCACACTTACAGTAACAAACTGGGCACAAGGTAAAAGGTCACCATGCACTTTGATGTACTATCCACAATCATAGTAACAAACTGTGTGCAAGGGAAAAGGTCAGCATGCACCTTGATGTACTATCCACAATCATAGTAACAAATTGGGTACAAGGTAAAAGGTCACCATGCACCTTAGTGTACTTTTCCTAGTCATAGTAGCAAACTGGGTACAAGGTAAAAGGTCGCCATGCACCCTGATGTACTTTCCAGTCATAGTAACAAACTGGGTGCAAGGAAAAAGGTCACTATGCACCTTACTGTACTTTCCACAGTCATAGTAACAAACTGAATGCAAGATAAAAGGTCACCATGCACCTTAATGCATTTTCCACAGTCATAGTAACAAACTGTGTGCAAGGTAAAAGGTCACCATGCACATTAATGTATTTTTCACAGTCATAGTCACAAACTGGGTGGAAGGTAAAAGGTCATCATGCACCTTAATGTGTTTTCCACAGTCATATTAACAATCAGGGTGGAATATAAAGGTAAATGTGCACATCAATGTACTTTATCTTTCATTCTCACCACTCATACATATGAATACTGATGCTTTGTGTGTTTATTCAGACTCAGTTCTCAGTTTCTGAACAGTACTGTAATACTGTTCTGTAGTCTGCAAACAGAATATTTCACTATTTTGTACACAGCTGCATCCTTCCAGGTTGCTGACCACTTCTATCCATTCTATACGGATTTGCTGTCACTGGTGAGCAATCAGAAGACTCACTGTGGAAAGTTAGTTTTTGATCAAACTCCTTAGTCAGACTGCCCCCTAAGCAGGACCCCTCCATCCTTAGCCAAAGGACACTGGCACTCTGTATGTTGTTGTATGCTTTCTACTAACACAAAAATCAGATTTTCAGTGTCTCCTCATTGTTTAGTAGTAATAAATGAAGAGTGGCACTTGTGATTATAAAGACTACCATCTGTACAGACCACTGCCACCAAATATTTTTTTCTCTTTAACCATTCCACCTTCTAATTCAGACTGAACTTACATCCTCCATCTTCAGTCTCAATAGCCCACTGAATATCAAAGCCTAAGCCTCCATTCCAGTTTATATTATCCTTCCCCATCATGTTCTTCTGACCTCCTGGCAGTTCAAATTCACAACAACATTTCTATCAAAGATTTTGGGTTCTTTACACTGCAAATGGAGTATCTGTTGAAAACAATGAGACAGAAAGTGGGAACACTACATTTAAAAGGGAGATCCACAAACGCTTGCATATAATGGATCTGAGTAGTGCTTCTTTTACCATTCATATAACCAACAGGATCTATCTTTCCAAGCTGTCTTTCACCACCTCTTACTACTTAGAACTCACTAGTCGTGTTCATTAGATAGATTAATAGGTTCACAGGTAAGTGCTTTGCTAACTACCCTTAAAGGCCATTTTAAGCTTAGCCAATTTCCCATTTGGTGCTTATGAAACTATCTCGTTTGATATTAGATAGGTCTTACCCATCCCGTAGCTGATAATTATATATTACGTCTAGTGAGAAGATATGTGTGTGTGTGTGTGTGTGTGTGTGTGTGTGTGTGTGTGTGTATATATACTATACACACACACACACACACATATATATATATATATATATATATATATATATATACATATATATATATATATATATATATATATATGGGATCTGTACGGATCACCGAAAGACAACATAACCGAAAGAGATTCGACCGGGCATACTTGTGCGAAAGTGCTTTCACCGAAAAGCACTTTTGTGTAAGTATGCCTGTTGCGGAGATCACACTACAGTAGGGATAAGGGAACATTCCCTTTTCCCCACTGTAGTGCGACCTCGGAGTGAGAATATTTAAGTAGGGGAGTGGGGGGGAGCAGGGGGGTTTGCCCCCCTGCAAAAACATAAAAGTAATGTTTTATTTTTTTTTTTTAAACACACTTTAAAGAAAGCTCTTTTTCGGTGTAAGCACTTTTGTTAAAGTGTGTTCGGTGTATGTGGATTCGGACTATTGAACTTTCGTTCAATAGTCCTAGATCCATATATATATATATATTTATATATTTATAAATATATATATATATATATATATATATATATATATATATATATATATATATATATATATATATATATATATATATATATATATATATATATATATATATATATATATATATATATATATATATATGTCTACTCACTTTAGTTGAGTAGTCCATATATTGATCTTTGAAACATCGACCACAAAAGGTTGCCAAAACCGGATGTTGACACGCTACAATGGCTGTGAGCATTCCTAACCTGCACGCGCAGCCTCAACCTGGTCTGTGACATCAATAGAACTTGTTGACAGGACAGATTTGTGTCCCAGAGACTCCCCCTTTTGTGGAATAGACTCCCTCTCCAAGTCAGGCAGAATACCTCATTAATCCTTTTTAAGCACAGCCTGGATAACTGGATGGGAAACAGAAAATACACCCCTGGGATTCCATCTGTGTTCTGCTAGACAGTGGCATCGAGTTCTGACTTGTTGGAACATGGGCTAAATTCTTGGCTAGGCTTGTGACGGCCTCACACCCAATAGCCTAATACCTTCCTATGATCCTAAGACAAAAACAAAGAAATAACATTGTGTTTTTCAGGAGGCAAACATCCTGGCACCCTCTGCTAACTGTATATACTAACTTTGAGATCTCACAATCCCCATGGAAAGGGGATATTCCCTACCAGGGCATTGTTGATCTTATACACCCGTTGACCATCTGCACATGTAGACTGAATGTGTTCGATCAAACAGATGTCAACCAACATGCATTTAGTCCATATGCAGGACACCCATACATCCATCTAATCTTAAGAATCTGACAAAGTCAAGAGGCTAAGCTATTTATAACAGAGTACACCTTTATGCTGGAGCTGCAGATAGCAGCAAAATAAAATACATTTCAGTGGCATTTTAAAATTTTGATGCATAATTCTGATTTTAGCCATTTTGTTCCAAATGTTCAGCACAACCTTGCATTTGTCCATGACTCATGTCCAGTGCAATAAAAATAACTCTAAACATTTATGTAAGATAATATTACAGTTACCTGGTAAACCCAGCATTCATGTACATTTTCACGTAATTTTTTAAGATGAGTAATAAAAACAATTTTTAAAGTGAAATACAATAAGGAGAGTAGAAAGTAAGTTAGAATGTTGAGGACTATGGACAGTCTTATCTGCACTGCAAAGATAAAAGCTACCTATTCACAGTGAATCTTCGTCTGATTGTTTTTGAAGTACAGGAAAAATAAAAATACAGATCAGATGTAGGTTAACTTTTAATAGAATATTTTTCAAACAATAACATTTCATGCAAATATTTCCAATTAAGCTTTTAACCCATTTCCTCAAGAGATCAAACAAATATTTAGAAGTAAGTTAACCCTGCCATTTGTACCACGATGCACCGGGGTTTACTGTCTGCACCAGTTTTGCAGTAGTGATTTACAAGATAAAAAAATGTGTGCTGCCTTAAGAGACAGACATTTCAGTGCCAGGTGTTCAAGTGTTCTGCAAATACCAGAATACCTTTGTATATCAGGTGTATCACAGATGACATCTTCCTAAACTTTGATAAAGGAAACCTAACTGGTGCTGTCTTCATTGACCTTACCAAGCCTTCATTCTTACTGACCACCCCCTCCTACTTAACCTGATTTTCACCACAAGAATTAGTAACCAAAATCTTCAATGGTTCAAAAGCTTCACATCTGACAGACACTTCAGTGTCAGAATTGTTAGTTCCTATAATAGACTCTGTTCCACTATACTCAGAAGTACCCCAAGGTTCAGTCCTTTCACTGCTTCTTTTTTTCTTTATTTATCAACACTTTCAGCTGAGCTTCCAGCCCACCAGTCATCCTTTACCCTTATGCTGATGATAAAGTGACCTATATAGACTTGTACTTTATTTTTTCTGTTTTCTATTTGGAGCTTCCAGGCTGAACCTGTAAATAGTCCAGAAAGACCAACATTCTACCCCAGATGATAAATTTAAATAAAATAAAATAACATTGAAATCAAAACCATAACACAGAATTGCAGCAGATAGTAAAGACAACCATAAGGCCTTCTATAGTTATGTAAAGAATCTCCATGGCAATACCCAGATTTGCTCTGAGCTACTGCACAATGGTACCTCCTATACTGAGCCAACAGATATTGCCAATATACTGGCTGACAGATTCAGTGCCAACTTTACCCCTCCAACCCCAAAGGACCAATCACAATACCGGTAGCTTGCCAGGCACTCAGTATTACTGCTGCACAGGTTAAAACAGCACTGTCCAAGGCCAAGAATACAGCTTCTATGGGACCTGACAATATCCCCGGCTGTGTTCTACATGAACTACAGTGTGAACTGGCACCTCACATGTGTGCCCTGTTCAATCACAGCCTCACCTCAGGATTTGTCCCTACCGAATGGCGCACTGCTACAGTCATCCCTTTCCACAAGGGAGGAGTGACTACAGACCCTGGGAACTATCGCCCCATTAGCCTGATGAGTCTGGTATGCAAAGCTATGGAATGCATCATCATGGACATAAAAAACACGGATATAGGGAATCTCCATACTCTGGATCCTACAGTTTGGTTTTGTGAAGGGTAGATCATGCCTGCTCAACTTGGTCAACTTCTTTGAGTCAGTCACCAGAGCTGTGGATGAAGGCAAGGTGGTTTATATAGCCTACCTTGATCTGGCTAAGGCCTTTGATACCATTCCCCACTCAGAAATCATAGAAAAACTCACCAAGCAAGACATCAACCCCTATATCACTGGGTGGGTTGCAAACTGCCTCACAGATAGAACCCACAGTGTGAAAGTGGCTGACTCCAAGTCAGACTGTTGACCAGTCACAAGTGGAATCCCACAAGGTTCAGTCCTGGTTCCTCTCCTGTTTGGTATCTAATTCTCTGAAGTCCAGACCAACGTGAAAGGACTCTGGCTGACAAAGTTTGCAGACGATTGCAAGTTGGGAGCTATTATTAACTCCCCAAGTGATGTTGACATCCTACAGAAAGGCCTCAATGAGACCAACGACTGGTGCCAGAACCATGGCCTTAAGCTCAATGCCAAAAAATGTGTCATCATCCCCCTTGGGAAAAACCCAGTTCCCTTGAATTACCACATCGATGGTAGTCCACTGAACACAGAAGGCAATATAAGAGATCTAGGAACACAGGTTGACAACAACCTCTCTTTTGACCACCACATTGCCACTGTGGTCAGAAAGTCCTACTATGTGGCAGATCTCATTACTAAGGGTATTGCATCCAGGAAGAAAGAGATCACTGTCTCCCTCTACTCTTCTCTCATTAGGCCAATCATCGAGTACAATGCCCCATTTAGCATGTACCTCACTAGACACCTGCAACAACTGGAGAGGCCACAAAAGTACCTCACAAAGAGGATACTAGGCCTTAAACATTTGTCCTATATGGACAGACTCAAAAAACTCCAACTTTTCTCTGTCTCATATCACCTACTTAGAGGTGATCTCTGCTTGACTTACAAAGCCATGTCTGACCCAGCTCTGTTAGAAATGCTACATCTAAAGAAATTCCAATCCCTCCACAGCATACGCTCCAGAGATCTCAACCTCATTACCACAATCAACAGAACATGCTGGAGGGACAGGTTCATAACCCAGAGACTGCCCATGCTATGGAATAGACTTCCCATACATGTCAAGCAGAGCACCTCACTGGTCTTATTCAAGAGGAATCTTGATGAGGGGATGGGAAATAGAAAATTCACCCTGGGGATCACTCCAGTGGGTCTACTCGACAGAGGCACTAGGAACTAAGGTTGTGTGGCACAATGCCAGGGTTATCCTATGGGCTAGGCTTGAAAAGGCTCCAGGGCCATTAGCCTAGTACATACCTGTGAACCTATGAACATTCAGATATTGTAATTTACATCTATTCTTAGTTTTACAGGGAGTAGAAAGCCCCTGCATGCCTAATAAAGGGGACTGCATCCCTCAAATCCCTACTACTAATGTATTCTATGTCTGAGATTACATAATGTTGATGAGTATGTGGTAATGGAGCTATAATGGCTTTCCATGTATCCTTCATGTGCCAAGCCTCAGAAATCACTTGCTCATTTATTTTAGAGTGAAGCAAGTGTTTGCCTGATATTGCTCTGTGCTGTTTTGGGGAGTTTCTTTCTTCCCCAAAGTTGATACAGCATGGAACTGGAATATATAAAGCTGGTGGAGGTGTAGTTGCTTACTCTCATTGAGGAGGCGAGACAGTCTTGTCCCATGTAAAACACTTATTTACAGCTCTCCTGTTACTTTAAATGTAACAGGCAGCTTTTGAGGATTAACAATTAAAAAGAGCAGTCTACGTGATTTAGTTTCATTCTTCCATTGTGTAGACCTTTATAATATGTTAGTATCTCTTGCCCCTCTATAAAAAAGTGTCTCTTTCCTCTGAGATGAATGTTGCAATACTGCAAATAGAGCACATCTCCATCTATTGCACAACTTTCAGACACATGATGTTTGCAGAAATGATGACTCACCAAATTCATGACTGCAGAGTCTACATTCTGAACAGCTGATTTCAAAGAAAAAAAAACAAGCAGAAGCATAACCCAGAACCATCATGCAGCTTCCTCCTATTTAATTCTACACACATCTAAAGCTACTAGTTGAAGAAGACCTCAAGATTAGTCCATATCAGTGTTGTAGCAAATCTCTTTAAAGATAACCCTCCCATGTGTTTGTCCCATCTTTCCCTTGCTCTGCTTTAAACAACTCTGATCTCCTTTGACATCTTACACTGAACCCTTGTTTTTGACAGTACATTCCAATGTTGTTCCTCTTCCTCTATAAAGCAGTATCTTCTCAAGTTTAAACTGAAATATCCTTCATCCAGCTGCCACTATAGCTTCTGGTACCCTCCTCTCTGCTTCATCTTCATCTTCACTATTTTCCCAACAATGTGATGTATCTGATCATAACCACCCTTCTCTTCTCTCTTCTAATGCATATACAGCTAACATTCTGAGTCTTTCCTAATATCTCAGCTCCTTCATACCTATTCATCAGTATGTCTTGTCCGCATTTCAGTCTTTCTACCAGCTTAATTTCTCCAGAAATATGGCCCCAGAATGGTACAGTGTACCACTCATTCATCCTCATCAGTGCTCCGTACAACAAATGGATGATAGAGTCCCCTTCTCATGCAGTTCACCCATTATCTTATTAACCTTTGACACTGTATTTCCACACTGCATGGCATGATTCAGCTTAAGTATGATTCTTACACCCAAGATATTTCCTTCTTCTGTCATGCTTGTGATAATTTCACTAGATCTGCTTGTATTCCAGTGGTTTCCCTTAAGAATGTATAATCTTGCATTATTCTGCATGAAATTTGAGATGCCACCTGTATGGTCACAATGGCAGCCATTGCTCATCATTCTCCAAACTGACTCTGTCCAGCAGTACCACATCAGTGTTGGCATCATCTGCAAGCATATTAATAACAGTCAATTATCCCTAATGTCCTAGTAGGTTTGCCACGCTAATTTGATGCCAGGAAGATCATATTACTGTTGGGATTGTACCATCCCAGGCACGTGGATTCATGTTTCAGGCCTGAAAATATTATAGTATGGTGAATTGCTATATATCTGATGGGACATCCTTCAGATATGATACTAAACAGAGGTTATACATGCTTATGCTGGTCATATCTGAAGTGGATACTAAAGATTGTGTGACAGGCCATTGAAGAGAAGGGTTGTTTCTTATAACTGATTTACAAAATTTACATTAAGTACAATATGTATTAAAACAAAATATCAAGCACAATAACTACAGAAGAAAAACTTATATTCATGGTGATGTAAAGATAATTAAATATTAATATCCCCAAAATAAAAATAAAGAATAAAAATAACACATTTTATGAAATTTACATTTCAAATATTCTAATTCTTTCCCCTTGGTATACTTTCTTCTTTTCCTTATGTGACTGTTAATCCATCATTTATGGTTTATTTATTTATTGCTTCCTAGTTTTCCATAAATTCTTTATTTTCCATAATTAACCTGTCCTTTTATTTCATATTTATTTATTTACTTATTCCATACTTGTGTTATATAATCCCAGACTTGTGTCATCTTGTGTTTTACGGCAATAAATAACACTATATTTTCCTTGTCTGCCATATTGTCTCATTCAGAGTTCTGTTCACTAGTCCATCATGATATTCCTCTAACATTCTGTCATAAATGTCATATACGTAGCTACATTTTCTAAGTCATGTTGTTTTTTTCTTTCTTTGTTTTTTTTTGTATTCCTTTTCAAGAATTCCTCTAACTTCCCAAAATACCTTCATCAACTCATACTGAAAGAAACAACTCTCAGCAACAGATGTTGTCTTCCACAAATATTCAGCTGTGGTGATTTACTAGGAACAAGAGGACACACACACACACACACACACACACACACACACACACACACACACACACACACACACACACACACACACACACACACACAGAATAAATTATGAGTAGTAAACAGAAAACAAGAAATTCTACAAAAATATCTGATTGGTATTATTTTGTGCATGGGGAGAATGTGTTTCTCTGTTCAGAGATCAAGCCAAATACTACAGCTTTGCTCCCTGAGTTGTTTTATTTGTACGAAATTGAAGGATGAATTAATAAATCCACTCCAAAAGCAAAAACAAGATAAGAAAAAGTAAACAGAAAACATCAATTTTTGTAAATGAAAATTGCTAACCATAACAAATATAAACCACGTCAAATTCAAAATATAAACAAAATAGTTGTACACCGAAACAAAGGCATAGCAAAAGAAAGTTTTGTATTTACCATTGTGTCATAACAGTATAAGTAAATATCGATATACATATATACATGAAATACATATTCAGAGTACATTCATACCTGATTCTATAACACAACTGCTGCTGTTAAAAAGCAAGTTAGCTACACTCCAATGAGCCACAACATTATAGTAAATAGAGATTTTTTTTTGCAACATCAATTGACAACAGAAAGCTGTGACTTTAACTTTAATTAACTATGTTTTTGGACAATTTACCCGTATTCCTAGTTGCTCATGTTTTCTTTCCCTCAGTAAAATATTACACTGCATGTGTCTGCTGCGGTCTATAAGGTATGACGTTTTAAATGTACAAATGCCTAATTACAAGAATCTGTACTTCATGCAGTACATACTCCTGTATAATAAACACATCATGAGAGTTACAAGTGCACAGAGTTATATGTATTAACTGAGGAAATGGATTGTGTGCAACACAAAAGTCAAAAGTGAGGAGCAAAAAACACATGCATTGTAACAGTAATGTAGAGAGGAAAGATAGGCATACGGTTGCACAGAAAATATGTTGCAGTGAAATCTGAAGTCTCAAGTACTAGATGTAGTATAATTATAAGCATAACAGTAGGCAAACGTTAGCACTATCTGCCTTTCATTTTTTTCAGAATCTGTGGTATAATGATCAATTTATCTAATATGTGAAAAAGGAAAATTGTTCAAAATGTACTCATTGAATGGAAACATGAAAATTAGCTGCTTGTTGGAAGTACTGAAGTGAAAAATCTTGATATAAATGTCTGAAAATGTATCAGAAACAGTCTCACTAATACAAATCAGACTGTTCTCAATAAATGCAGAGAATGAATAAGAAAAAAAAATGTTCATTCTGGGCTAGACACAAGTGCAGAGTATAATGCTTTATTTGATTATAGCTTGGAAGCATTGGGGTTGAGAGACAGAAAATAAAGTTGTCTTTATATTTGGTGCACCAAGTAAAGCCATTTAAATGGTCAAAGGCTGCTCTCATATGAATATAAAAATACAAAGTATAATGTTCTGCTTCAAGACACATTAGTTAAAGAAACTAATCCTACTAAGATGGTTATATAAATTCACAATATTAAACAAAGCACAAGTTTGCCCTCTGCACAGTCAGTAAAAGGGATAGGGTCAGCAAGACATCTAGAACACTATACAGAGCCATAGCAGTAGTGTCCATCCTGACTACTCCAACCTACTTATAAACTGAGAGTCTGCTAGTAGACTATCATATACCATGAGGATATGTCAGTGACACAGTCTCTGGAAAAAGAATCAGTAGCTGTCAGGAGTAGAACTGAACAGGATTTGAAGGGAGGTGAAAGCTTGGGACATTAAGGAGCAAGTAGAACCCTAAGAATTGTTGAAAAGCATGTAAGATGATGTGAAGTAAGAAAAGTTTCACATTTGTCTTGAGTCAGAATATATATATATATATATATATATATATATATATATATATATATATATATATATATAAGTGATTAAAACTGGAAAATTTAGGAAACCTACTTTTTCAAACACATATTTACATTTTAGTACTTGGCACCCAAAATTCCAAAAAAGGCAGTTGTAAAAGGTCAGTTAGTTAATTTAGCTAGGATGATTTCCAACAAAGACACGTTTTATTCTGAATGTGCGAATGTATTAGAAATGTTTCAAAAGAGAGGATTCCCTGAACAATTTCTGGTTGAGATAAAAAATGAGGTAGTCAGTAAAAGGAATAATGAGTTCTATAGACCTATTTTGGGTGTCAGGGAGAATTCCTCACTAGTGTCAGTCAGACAGGATGGGCAAAATATAGTCAAGAATCATGACCCTTCTAGATGTTTTATTACTACCTATACCCTGGATAGTTTATTTATTATTAACTGCATTCAAAAAAACTGGGAGTTATTTTTGAGAGATGGTCATCTGGTTGAGAAATTGGGTGAGAAACCCTTAGTTACTTATAAAAAGGACAAATCATTTAAAGTTTTTATGGCTAATAAGTACAAGGGTTCAATTAAAAAGAAAACTAGATCATTTGGTACGTCCAGATGTGGTAGTTGTTCCCAATGTTGATACATCAACACTGCTGACAGCTTTACCATTAGAGATAGGTTATATAACATTGGAGGGTATTTTCATTGTTATACTTTCAATGTGGTATATTTGGTCCAGTGTAATTGCTGTCCTGCATTTTATATTGGTAAGACCAGCAGGCAATTCAAAAGACGCATTTATGAGCATATATTAGATATCAAAAATAAATGTACTAATGCTTTATATAGGCCTTTAGAAAACCATAGTTAACATAGCTTTAATTTTCTTATAGTAGAGCAGGTTAAAAAAAAAGATTTACAGAGGTGGGTCATTGAGGAACATTTAGATAAGAATGAACTCAAATGACAGTTACTATTGTATGCTACTAATCAATCAGGGTTAAATGATTACTTTTCTATCACTTCATTATTAAAACTTAAAATTTATGGAGCCAACTAAATAACTGGCTTTGTTATGTAATCAGTTTTTGTATGTATGCAACGTAAATTTTATTTGGCAATGCATGCTTTATTTTAATGCATTAATTTAATGTGTTGCATTTTATTGGCTGATTTAATCATGTGTTGCACTCTGAGAGGTATTTATGGGAGTGTTTTAAAAGTTTTTAGTTGTTCTGATGAAATTCTATTAGAACAAAAGCGCTCATCTTAATAAATGTTCTACTTGGTCGCTGGATCGCTGTTTTTTGTTTTTTGTAACAGTATCTCATTTATCTTATTATTGAAAATGCTTTCTTTTATTTTAGTTATGTTCAGCTGATGCTCTTTTGCTAGTGCTTTTCTCCCTAGGCTTTGTCAGTGTGTGTCTTGCTCAATAGGCAAAACATTGCCACACAAATGAACAACTGAATAAATAAGCAAACAAAATAAATAACTCTACATATTCCTTATTCTAGTAATTAAATGCTGTTTTTTTCAATGATGTTTTAATTGCTAAGGCAATAAACAAATGCATGATGATCAATGGCAAATGAAATTAAAAAGTGAAGAAGATCCAAATTAGTGTATATATTCCTTGTTCTTGATGTTTATCAAAATAAAATAAGGGAGCTTAGAGAATATTTTTGATCCTCACTGAAATGAATGTTAGCATATAAAGTATCTGAGATATGAACTTTAAGACTTTATAAATAACTTACAGCATAATCTGTCATTGACCAGGGCTTTGGTGCAAGTTAATACCAAAGTATGTCAACCCATACATGGTACTAAATTCTGTGTTCATGATCTTTCTAAAGGATGTTGCAATTATAAATTAAAAATAATGCTTTCTCGGATAACTCAGTGAGTAAAGGCAGCAAATTTTCCTGTATATATTCCATCTGAATAGTCATTAAAGGCTTATGTACTGAGTTTTAAAGTATTTGCACTGTGCGCAATCAGTCACTGTCTTTATTAACACACATTGTGAACTGGCTGTGTTGTAAGCTATATTCCGTGCCAGAAATAAGAATCAATGTTTTGACACTGAAGACATTTCTGGCTGCTTTGTATGAGGCATCAAAAAAAGAAAATCAAACGTAGCTTTGTTTTTGAGATTGTATGTCAGATAAAATTGTTGCCATTTAGTGGGGGAGTTCTTTTTTTCAGGCACTTGCAGTACTCATCCAGTTGTTCAGAGTAATGTAAAACAAAAACACATATTTGTAGATAGCCGGTTTAGGTTTTGATACTTACATTCAGCTAATAAAAACACTGGTGTGTTACAATAGCTTGATTGATATCATAATGTGATATTCAAAGCACAGTGATGTAGTTAACTCAGAAACATATCCAGGAGCTATTTTATCTGCTAGGTCAGTGATACTCCAAGCCATACAAAAGAAGCTGTTGCATATAATCTTTCTCACATAACTAATGACCTAGCAGTTCCATCTGTGTATCATCTCTAGCTTTCGTCTAAGTGGCTATGGTATCTGTATCTGTGTTAGAGGGGTCAGTCAGACTTGATCTAAAGTAGCTAAACTTCTCATATTTATAAAATGATCTGTGCCCATTTTCAGCTATTATGTTATGAGATAAACTAAAAAAAAATCAGCAAATACAGTGATTAATTCAGGTTAATCAGGGCACATGTGTCTAGAAGAAAGCTAGAGATAGTGACTTGTTCTGGTACATATGCTATTTTTGTTCTGCAACAGTATTGTTGTGATGAAGAAGTGTAGAGTGAGAACATGGAGACCATAAACCTCGGGCACAGGTGAAGCTGTGGTGTCCTGAAAAGTTGGGAGGGGGCTTGTGGATCAGTAGAAAAATGTCAGCTAAGATTCAATATTAGCAAATATAAGGTGCTGCATCTCAGAATAACCCATAAGTAAAATAAAAGTTGGGGTCAGATTATACGTCAAGCAGATTGAACAGGAGAAGGATTTCATGTATGATGATAGCTGCACAACCTGACTGCCAGATACAGAAGATGAAAGTTATAACCAAGGCCAACAGAATGCTCAGATGTATCTAAAGAAGGAAAGAATTGAAGGAGGAAGAGGTCCTTCTCCTGCTGTTTGTGGCACTGGTTGGGCCTCAGGGAGAACTGTGTGGAGTTCTGAAAACCTTACAGGGAAATAGATGTAGGAATGGAAAAAGACTACAAACAGGAAAAGGTAGAGGAATTTAGTGGCTAAAGAGGCTTAGATCACAAGAGAATGGTATAGAAACAGGTGCTCTTTATACTGAAAAAAAGAGCAGTAGTAGAAAAGTTATTACCTTGGTCTACAAGACGTTGAAAGAAAACTGTGAAGTGGTAGAATTTGAGAACAAAAAATTACATCAGATAAGAGAAATTCCTACTTCACAGAGAGAGTGATGGATGCATTTAATGCGTTACCTTAGTTAGTGCTCAATTTTGACTCATATAATGCCTTCAGAATGACATGTGCAAATAAATAAGTGGGCACATGGAGAAAAAGCAGATAGGTACCAATTGTTAGCTCTAAACCATGGGTTAGACTAATGAGACATGCTAGCTCCTTATACAGAAGTAATATATATATATATATATATATATATATATATATATATATATATATGTGTGTGTGTGTGTGTGTGTGTGTGTGTGTGTGTGTGTGTGTGTGTGTGGTGTGTGTGTGTGTGTATATATATGTATGTGTGTATATATATATATATATATATATATATATATATATATATATGTGTGTACTATTTATAATATATATGTATATAAAATTGTTAATATGTATAGAATCAATCTACATATAAAGATATATAATTGTTGATATGTATGGGATCAATACCTGCAATAAATAAACATTTATTTTCATATGCACTTCATGGATCCTTTTGTCCCTGTTTGTAGTGCAGTATTACATTCCTCCTAGCTCTTATTATAGTTGGCTTTTGCTCACAGTATTACCTACAGTCCTAGAATGTCCCTATTTTACAAATAATGGTGTCACAAACCTGGGACAGAAATAGAAACATTCTTATAAAATGACAACAAGCAGTTACAGTTGAGAGAAAAATGTGTTTTATTTGTTACTGTACAAAAACTTAATATGCTTATTCTTTTTAACAGAAATGTTAAGACATAATCACTTCTCATCTTCACAATTTCTGCTGACTGTTATAGATTCAACATAAACAGAACACAGCATACACAATATATAAATGTACACTAAAACATATTGTTAGAATCAATATTTCATTTGAGTTACGGACAAGCTTTATAAACATTTGAGTAAAAAATTCAAATACTGTTGACCATAACCACCACCAAAAGTATACTTCTCTGAGAATTAAAATGTATAGGGCTAGATTCTGAAAAACTTGCTTTAAGTGACCGTGAGTCCTTCACTGAGTGTTTAAGCACCATAATAAAACACAGTCATACTTAATGATTTCAGTTTAGACTGGCTTGGATATATAGAAAAATAAATATTATGTACTCAGATGATATTCTTCTCTTTGAAGCTCAAAGACCCACCCCAAACACTACAATAAGCAATTCAGTCACAGTTCAGCAGCCTTTGTAACTGGCTCCACAATTGTAATCAGATTGAACAATAAATGTAGTGCCACAGCAGGGAATTGGAATGTCCTAAAATAGATTTAGAATTGAACAAAGAAACACCAAATTTTTTTTACATGACCCTTGGATGATATACAGAAGGTGGTTAGAAAATGTTGGTTTTATTTGTCTTTAAATAGGGAGATCTTTGACCAAATAGGTGAGTACCCTTGTATTAGTTTTAGAAGAGGATTAAATTTGAAACAACTTCTTGAAATGAACCAGGATGGAAGGAGAAGGGAAGGTGGTGGGAGTACTCATAAATGTGGCCACTGCAATCAATGCACACACATTGAGTGTGGTAATAAGTTTAAAATTAGGAATGAGACTTTCCATATCAAGCAAATCTACAATTGTAACACAAGAAGCGTGGTTTACCTTGCGGAATGCCAGGTTTGCCAGGCGTTTTATGTGGATAAGACCGACCGTAGATTGAAGGATCGGATTTACGAACATATTTACGCTATTAGTAAGAAGAACCCTAATAACGCACTGGCCCGCCACTGTGAATTAAAAGAAGGTAATTTTTTTTTTTAATTTAGGATTATATCACAGGTTAAGCAGAATACTGAAAGTAGGTGTGGGGTTAATGATAGCCTATTGAAGCTTCTATTGGAGAGACATGAACTTAACTGGCAACTAAGATTAAATGCACATGTAGAACTTGGATTAAACGAATCTTGCAGTATTGCATGTATTTTAAAATTAAGAAGTTTATACAGGCAACACGTGAAATTTGAGTCTAAGAGCAATACCAGGGGACACTATGTCCTTTTGATGTGTACTACTAATATTTCCCACTAGTTTTATTTTATTTTATTCTCATTTTTTTTTTTATTACTTATTACACCACATATTGCACATATACATATGTTTTGTACATAGACAAGGGATTTGTAATTGAGTTGTTCAGTGTTAGGGTTAGTTTATTAGCTGTTAGTATTAAAACCCCCACACTAAATCATCAAGTGAAATTATTTTTATGGGGGTAGACACTTTTTATTTTAGTTCATTATTTTATTTTATTTTATTATTTTATTATTTTTTTGTTGTAACTTTGTGGATGGTATAACTACATCCAGTACGAGGGATGGAGGTAGTGCTACTTTATACTTCTCTTTTCATAACATTTTTTGGTATAACCTAAAATCCCTTGTTTAATAATTAAGGATATGGGTACTAGCCATTTATAGCATCTGAATATATAACATTAGAAGTCACAGTATGTAATTTAATGTAATGTAATGTAATGAATTCATTAGTACATTTTTCTTTAAATTTTAAAAGTCACTGTTACGAAACGATTTGATTTGAGCCTCTTCCTGATTTGACAACAATGAAAGAAGGAACTATTTAAACTTAACCATTGCTTGAGAAGGTTGTCTGAAGAAGTTCGGGTATAACCCGAACGAAAAGCGCTTTACACACTGGATTTTAGTTTTCATATGGCTGCCTTGCAAACCAGAGTTGGGACTGTGTGCAAGTATTTTGGACATTTAAACCTTTATTTGTTTTGTGATTACGTTTTGGGCATTGAAGCACTTTATTAACTGGAGCCTTGAGCGATTGTTTTTAATTATACTTGAATATTAAATTTTGTGAGATTTTTACATCCGTTTCCTGGGGCTTTGGTGTTTTGAAGCTTCTGTGGTTTGTGGACGTTTATTGGTGTTTCCTCTTCCATGACGTCAGGTCGTCAGGGGTATAAAACATGCAACCGACACCATTTTAATCAGTCTTTCTTGCTGTGTGGTGCCCGAAGCAGAAGCAGTTCGCAAGTGCCGGTCGGCCGACTCCTGAAATTTTCATTTTCGAGTTTCAGAACCAAAGTCTTCAAACTAAAGCTAAGTATCCCATTGGGGAAACTTTTTCTTGCTCCTTACTGATGTCAGTAAAAGTTAATAATTGCATTACTTGTGGGAAGCAAATACCTCATAAAGATTTTCATTTGTACTGTATTCCTTGCCTAGGCCCTGACCACAACGTGCCTTGCTGTCGGTTTTGTGCTAAATTTAACCAATGCACTATTAAGCGTCGGTATATTTTTGCTTCTAAATATTTTGGTTCAAGATTTAACTACCCTGAAATGTCGTAGGTTAGCAATCGGACTACCGGAGTTCACAAAAAATGCAAGGAAAAAGACAGAGACAGACCGTCAAGGTCCAAAACCCACGATGATAAGTACCAGGTGAGGAACATTTTTCCTCTGGTTGGACTAGTAACAATCTGGTTCTTTGAATTTTTATTTATTAGGTCTGAAAACATCTGTACATATCCTACATTAGAGGTGTATATGCGTTCCAGGCAATTGATGGGTAGGTAGTCTGTCAGAATGATGGAGTTCTTATTTATGGATAATTCATCCATGATGTTCAGCTACCTGGGATGAACTTCTGGGGTCAAGGAATGTGTTTTGTAACAAACAAAATAATAGTTGACTCTGTTTAGTGTGATTTGGAATTCAACATGTGCCATTTGATGGTCTGTGTCTATCTAGAGATGATATGGTGTCTGCCAAATATGGACACACCACCATAACTGCAATGAGTCTGAGGCATGGAAAAGCACTTAATCCAGGAAGAGTCGGAGTGATTTCTGTGCCTTTAAATCATGGGCCTGATTCTATAAGACTGGCTCTCAGTATATCTGACTTCCTCTGGTATAAGTCTGCCCCAGTTCCAGAACAGTTGCTGT
The DNA here is from genome assembly GCF_019279795.1 of Protopterus annectens. Classification (NCBI taxonomy): domain Eukaryota; kingdom Metazoa; phylum Chordata; order Ceratodontiformes; family Protopteridae; genus Protopterus; species Protopterus annectens. The sequence goes on from NC_056743.1 coordinate 1,557,189,283, forward strand.
TGGTGTCAGTGACTTAACTCCAGTATACACCTGCCTTATAAATAGACCTTACACCAGAGTAATTCACTTATACCAACAGCAGGTCATTTAAAATCTGGCTCTATCTTTCAGTGATTACACATATATGGATGTCTTCCAGATGCAGGAGTGCCTCAAGGGTCAGGCATTCTGGCACTGAGAAAAGCCACCTTAATTTGATTGTGTTTTGCTACTTATACTTTGCTACATTAGAATGCTTATAAACTGAACTTTACATTAAAATATGGGACAGAAAGAGCTTTAGCCAATGTGCAGAAGGATAAATATAAAACAAAAAGAGTCTGAAGTAGAAAGAAAGATCCTCAAGTCATTTCAATAGTTTTGGTGCTAAAGAATAAAATGATTCATACCAACACAAAACAATTAAGAAACTTACCTCAACTAGTTTACCTCTTGTAGTTTCAGCAGTATGATAGTAATTTGGGAAGTCCACCACAAACTTGCCACCTTCCATGTTCACTGTTGCCTATGGAAGCAAAAATATTTCACAAGTTCCTTTACATATATTCCATTATATAATTTCTGGGAGTTTTATTCTTCACTTTATTGTTGCATAAACTCTATCCATAATAACTAATGAATCACAGCTTGTGATTTCCCTTTTAAAGGACAACAATGGAATTCTTTTATTAAATGCTCAATTTCTCTGTTCTTTTTATCCCTATTTATTGTCTCTGCTATGAATAAACACAGCATCTGAAATGGCTTAGTAGTAAAATTTAAAATATTTTAAATTGACTGTTTCTCTCCACTAGCACAGTACCTTACTGTACTGTAGTGGTTTCACTTTCAAAAAACTTTTATCCTGCCTTGAAAAAGTCTCCATTCATTGATGTCATCAAGGCCAGTGAATACAGGTAGTTTTCTGGCCAATTCCCTCCCCAAACTGACATCATCATGATCGTCCTAAAAACCCACCCATGCTATGATGTCACAGCTCCCTGGTCCTTCCAATACCCATACAGAAAGTAAAGGCTAGAACAAGGAAACAGTACAGGAGTCAAGTCTCCTGCTGTGAGCTGTCAATCATAGCAAGATAACAGCTCAAATTACCCTTAGCACTTTGACAGCTAGGGAAGTTAGGTGTGAAGGGGATGGGAGATGAGTCAAAGTAGTACAATTCAGGCTTCACAAAAAAACTGCAGTTTAGCCATTCTAAAAAGAAGAAGCCTTAAAAAGCACTTTGAAAGTCTGTTCTATGGCATTTGTACTGTTTGTGTTTTAAGTAGTCATTGAACGGCAGAAATGTTACTTAAAACTAACTGACAATGTATGCATGTAAAATCAATGCAGTGACAGGAGCTTTAGGAATAAAGTAGCCTGTGTGATGTAACTTTTTACAGACACGCACTGCATTGTGGGACACCTAGAGGCAGACTAAACAATCAGAATTAGTTCAAGATGTGCTCCATGTGGTCAGACTCACAAATTATGTATAAAAATATTTAAAAACCTGTAAATAGTCCCAGAGTGGTGTTAAAATGCAGGAAACATCAAACCATGATGAAATAAACATGTTTTTGAGTCTGTGAGTGCAGTTCTTATTTAATGACAACTATCCTCTGACAACAATAGCAATAAAAGAGAGAGCAAGAAAGGGACAAAATACAAGGTGAGATAGGCAGAGGAAGAGAGAAAGTGCTGCATTAGTTTATCTGATAATTGTGAGTAGGATCAATGTTAGAATACTTTGAGAAAAAAATGAGACAAAATGAAAAAGTGGTGCCGACACATACACACACACACACACACACACACACACACACACACACACACACACACACACACACACACACACACACACACACTGAAACTGATGGATTATACCAACTGAACCGAAAAAAACCCACAGGTATATCAAACAATTAATCATGTAATAGAATGTAGTAGGAATGTAAATGTGGAAAATAGGAAGTTCAAACAATATTATGTCTCAACAACACATGCTGTACTGATATATTGCTGAGCAGAACCTATGGCCATAGCATCTGTGTCTGTCTGCAGTGACATAGAACACAGCTCAGGGCCCTGAGTCACCCCAGGAAAGGATGGCTCACATATGACCACTACTGGAATGTGTGTTGCACAATACTGACTGTGACACTACTAGGCCAGCTACTGGGATGTCACAGATATCCATATGTTAATTGTCAATACAAATATGATATATATGTTTGTCTCAGCTATGCAATGGACCTATACAGGGTATTTGCATACTGAAATACTATCGCAGCTGTGTGTGTTGAACTGCATGTGATATACTGAGCTCCTACCATTCAACTGTCCAGTGTTATGCACACTGACCATATGTGTGCCTCATATTTGTAGTTATGTCATCAAGAGTTGTTTTATGTCTGGCAAATAATTGTAAACCTGTGAACACTGACATTACAACATCACCTTCCCTTTCTTTTGAGTGTAACTGTTAGTGGTCGCACCAGCAGATTATTTGTCTCCATGTCTTCCAATCCTCTGAATCTTGCTCTGTCACATCAACCACCTGCATGTTCGCTATCACCACATACATACACCTTATCTCAGACCTTTCTCTTTTCCTCTTACCTGGAAGCCTCATCCTTTCCCAAATATACTCAGCATACCTCCTCATCACATGTCCGAACCAACATAATCCTGCCACTCTCTGGCTTTGTCCCCAAGCTATCCAACCTGAGCAGACCCCCTGACATACATATTACTAATACTGTCTACTTTCATCACACCCAGTGCAAATCTTATTAACTTTGCTACGTCCAGCTCTGACTCATGTCTCTTTTTCAATGCCAATGTCTCCAACCCATATAACATAGCTGGTCTCATTACCCTCTTATAGACCTTCCCTATCACTCTTAATAGTACTCGTCTGTTACAAATCACACCTGACACTCTTCTCCACCACCCACATCCTGCCTGTACTCTTGTCTTTACCTCTCCTCCACACTTGCCATTACTCTGAACTGTTGTTCCCAAGTATTTACACCTATTCACCTTTGCAAACTATACTCTGCATCCTCCCCATTCCTCCATCCTCCCTCCCATTCACACACATATATTCTGTCTTAGTCCTGCTGACCATCATTCCTCCCATCTCTAGACCATACCTCCACCTCTCCAGGGTCTCCTCAACCTGTTCCCTACTCTCACTACTGACCACAATGTCATCTGCAAACAGCACAGTCTACAGAGACTCCTGTCTGATCATGTCTGTCAACCTGTCCATCACCACTGTAAATAAGAAAGGACTCATAGCTGATCCCTGAAGTACTCCCACCTCCCCCTTAAACATACTTGTGACTCCCAATGCAGAACTCACTGCTGTCACACTACCCTTGTACATATCCTGTAGCCTTCTTATGGATTCCTCCACCACTCCTGACCACCTCATACAATACCGCAACTCCTCTCTAGGTATCCTGTCATATGCTGTCTCTAAGTCTACAAAGACACAATGCAGCTACTTCCGACCTTCTCTGTATGACCCCATCAACACTGTCAGAGCAAACATCGCATCTGTACTGCTCCTTCCTGGCATGAAACCATACTGCTGATCAGTAATCCTCCCCTCCCTTCTTAACCTAGCTTCCACCACCCTTTACCGTTACCTCATGCTGTGACTGATCAGTGTTATCCCTCTGTAGTTATTAAGTTAGGAATTTATCCCTCCAGTATGTTCTGTTTATTGTGGTGACAAGTTTTAGGTCCCTAGAGCGTGCACCTTGAAGGGATTGGGATTTCTTTAAGTGGGATTTCTTTAAGTGGAGCATGTCCAACAGCTCTGGGTATGACATAGCTTTGTCTGTTAGGCAGAGATTGCCTTTGAGTAGGCTATATGCGATGGAGTAAAGCTGGAGTTTTTTGAGACAGTCTGCATATGGCATCTGTTTGAGGCTGGTAATCCTCTTTGTGAGGTATTTCTGTGGCTTTCCAGTTGTTGTAGATGTCTTGTGAGGTACATACCAAAAGGGGTATTGTACTCTATAATGGGTCTAATGAGTGATGAGTAGAGGGGAACAATTACCTCTTTTTTCTTGAATGAGAAACCTTTTGTGATGAGGTGTGCCATGTAGAAGGGTTTCCTGACTACTGTGGCGATGTGATTATCAAAGGAGAGACTACTGTCCACCTGTGTTCCAAGGTCTCTTATCGCACTTTTGGTATTAAGTAGACTACTGCCTATGTGGTAGTTCATGGGTACAGTTTTTCCCAAAAGAGATGACAATGCACTTTTTGGCATTGAGCTTGAGGCCATGGCTTTGACACCCGGCATCTGTCTCAGTGAGGGCCTTTTGTAGGATGTCCACATCATTAGGAGTTTCGATTAAGGGTCCTAGTTTGCAGTCATCTGCAAATTTCATTAGCCAGAGATCTTCTGTGTTAGCCTGTACTTCAAAGAAGTAGATACCAAACAGGTGACGGCCCAGGACTGAACCCTGTGATACTCCACTTGTCACTGGTCTGAAGTCAGATTTGGAGTCTGCTACATTCACAGTGTGGGTTCTGTCAGTGAGCCAGTTGGCAACCCATCTTGTGACATAAGGATTTATACCTAGTTTAGTAAGTTTATCTATAATTCCAGAGTAAGGGATGGTGTGGAAAGCCTTGGCAAGATCTAGATAGGCTATGTGAACCCCCTTACCCTCATCTACGACTTTGGTGACTGCTTCAAAGAAGTCTATTAGGTTTAGGAGACATGATCTGCCTTTTACAAACCCGAACTGGGGGTATGGAATTTTCCTGTTGTGGCTCACCAGTACCCCAGGCATGCCAAAGTTAATGCATGTGACCATGCACACAACTGTTACACTGAGCCATTTGGCAATATCTGGATGTTCACTTGTGGTGGCATTTACTGCATTGCATCACGGTGGTCATCACAGGGGCCTATTTGCAGGAGATGTCACATATCTGTAGCATACCTCACAACCTGTCATTGTAGGACATCTGGACAAAGACTGACAAAATGGGGGGACAAAGACCCAAAACTAGGGTCATATTGTATAAATTAGTGGTATGCAGTGGATATAAATTGTGCACTGACCTGTTAGAATGCCAGGTATTTGTGATATACAAACATGAGAGCACAATAGATAAGTTCAAAATACTGCTAACCTTTCATGTGACCTATAACCTGCACAATTCAATTGTAAAGCAAACAAATCTGTTAGGCAAACAATACTGACACATAACAACAGTACAACAACCTAGATGCATATGTGTGCACAACCTGAAGTTAGTACTGTGTTGAGGCAGCTTTCAATATAACTACAGTAGTACATCTTATTGGATACACACCTGCCATCAATTACAGAGACTCTTTGATTAACAGCAAATAATGGTCTGCTGTCCTACCAGGATTATCCTAACATATACCCAGTTGCCTGCTACAGCAACAGCCATGGTTCACATAGAGCTGACAAAGCTGCTAAGGGACCACTTGTTTGAGATGTATCAGCCTGAAGAAGGGTACCAAAACATTTCTACAGCATTGCACATACCATGGAACAAAGTGCAGACAGTCATCAAAAGGTGGTGAAAATATGGGGCTACAGTGACCCTGTGAAGGAGTGGACATCCCACCAAAGTATATGAGAATACAAGACCAAAACTGGCCAGGGAGGCTGCCAGGGGCCCTACAGCAACAGTGAAGGAGTATCAGGAGTCTCCTGCAAGTACTGGGTGTGTACTACATGTCACAATAATCTTCCATGGTCTCCATATGTCCTGCTTATAGGGAAGGGTTGGAAGATGGCAGAAGTTCCTCACACTAAACAATACCCAGGCCTGGTGAAAGTCTGAAAACAATACATCAGATCTCCATAAAGCAAGTGGGAAAATGTGTTATGGTAATATGGGACCACATTTGAACTCTTTGGCCACAATTCTGACAGGTGTGTTTGGCGCAATAACACCACTGCACATCACCATAACAACACCACCCCCACGGTGAAGCATGGTGATGACAGTGCCTGCTTTGGGGTTGCTGTTCACAAGCTGGAACTGGGACTGTAGCCAAGTTAGAGGGGATTATCCACAGTTCCAAACTCTGGTCTCTTGTGGCTCCAATCCTTCTGGTGTCTGTCACATAGCTGTGGATGGTGAGGAATTCCACCTTTCCACACAACAGTGGCCCAAACCATACATCCAAATCAACAAACAGATGGCTTCACCAGAACACATAAAACATTCTGCACTGGCCAAGTCAGAGCCCACACCTACATCCAATAGGATATATGCAGGGTGTCCTGAAGAGGGCAGTGCACAGGGGATGCCCTTGCAATCTGACATAGTTGGAGGTGTTTTGCAAGGCAGAGTATGCAAACATTAGCAAGTCAAGATGTGCCATCTGATAGACACCTTCCCAAGAGGACTGCATGCTGTGATTAAATCAAAAGGTGCTTTAACAGAGCATTACTTTAAGGGTGTGCACACTCATGCAACCAGCCTATTGTACCTATTTCGTTTACCAGATGTTATCTGTAACTGATGTGTATATTCTTCACTTGGATTGCACAGGTTATATGTCATATGAAATGATGGCAATGTTATGACCTTATTTCTGAAGTCTCATGTGATATATCACAAAAACCTGGCATGTTAACAGGTGTGTGTACACTTACTATATCCACTGTAAGCTTGGGAAGTTGTTTGAGTAACCGGCTTTGTTTTAACATGCATGTACTACAGGTTATGCAGTCTGCACCTCAAATTAGGACATTAATTAGTGTCAATCCACAGGTCAACCCAGTATTGTATCAGATAAACACAGGAGTTATGAGGAACAGCCCAAACATATGAGCCACACATGTAGCCATTCAGCAAAACCCTGTACAGTTGGGAGGTATGTTCTGTAGAAGTTGCCAGAGTGCTATACAGATGAACAGCAATAATTTACATGGGTGCAGTATGTGCTAGGTGAAGGGCCATCACCTACTAATACCACTCACATATCCCAGAGGTGTATATTAGTAGTAATGGTAATTAGAAAGGGCTGCACTGCATGATGCCGAGGGTCTGTCCAGAGTGTGTATGTTATTGTCTGACTGTGTGTCATGAATGCCCCCAGTCGGCTAATGTAAGGTCTGTGTAATGCCTTTGAAGCACCTTACCTGTATGTGTGTGTGTGTGTGTGTGTGTGTGTGTGTGTGTGTGTGTGTGTGTGTGTGTGTGTGTGTGTGTGTGTCTGTGTACCAGCAAACCTTATAGTGCCAGTAGTAATTTACATATGTTGTTTTTCCCTCACAGGTGGACATGGTGGCTGCAGTCCCTCCCACTCTGATACTGATATCAATGTCTCTGCAGACTCTGACTATGATGATACTCATATTGAGGCATAGGTGGGGTTGCAGGGGCCGAACCTGTGCCATCAGTTGGGATCCCACTATTGTCAACCCCATCCTCACACACAGTCACAATGCCCGCACATACCCCGTCACCAGTGACCACAGATAATGGACAATTGGTGGGTGGTGGCATGAAACAGGCTACTGTGGTGACTATGGCAGGTGAGGGTGCAGGCACTAGCCACAGTCAGAGTGCTGGCAAGGTCCCACACAGGCAGATGGGCAAGGGTGCTCAGAGGAGGATTGCAGCCTGTCATGCCCCTGTTGTGAGTGCCACAGCAGCAGTTACCATCATGGGGGCACAGGCACATAATGAATGTAATACCAGACATATATGCAAGGTCGTGGATGAGCAAATCCCTGGTGTCCGTGGTGATATTCGTGAACTCACTGCAGCCACCCGTGAGCATACTGAGGTCATGGCTAGATGGTGGGGGGAGACCTTGGCACTTCTCGACCGTGTAATATCTGTGCTTGAGTGTTTGGTGGATGATGGCCAGCAGCCATGTGGATGTAGGGCAGCACCATGATCAGATGAGGTCTACGTGGCTGTGCACCATCACATTTCCATACTGGCAGTACAACCAGCACTACTGAAGGGGGTGTGCTGTCCACACCATGATGCAGCAAGCCATGGGCATGTGATCCTGGCTGGTCCCAACAGGGACACAGATCCAGCAGGCAGCAGTCACCATTGGGGAGTATTACTGCATCTGGACTTGGCTCTGGTGGTGCCAGTGATACCCTTGGCAGGCCCAATTCCCATGTCCATGGCCACAGACAGTGAACTGTACACCCTGCCATGTACAGCCCACAGCTGTCCAAATTACCCATGTGTAGGGCACCCACATGGCATGAATGTGTGCATACAAACACACACACACATCACCATCAGACAAGTCACCTACACACACACACACACACACACACACACACACACACACACACACACACACACACACACACACACACACACCACCCCTGTACAGCCCATTTAATGAACACCCCCCAAGATACACACACATGATGTCAAATGTATGACCCAGCCTAGACTTCTGGCAAACCCAAACAAAACCCTGTGCATATGATGATACCTGTGCCACATCCATGCCATCCATACCATCAATGCAGGGAAATGCTAATATGGGTCTGATGCACAGGGTGAATTTGGTAGAGTGTATCTAGTTAATGCTGTGTAAGGTGCTGTCATCTGGCATTTGTAATGGGTACACATCAGAATGTGTGTGTACCTTTTCAGCCATGATGCATTATTGGTGTTAGTAGTACTAAACGAATGTGTTCACACATGCTGTATTCTGTTTGTGTTCCAGGTGTCTGTCTGTCAGCAGAATGTGGCCCTGCAGACATCACCAACGAGGAGTATGGCAGTGTTGTAACACATAGACCATGTCATTGCCGAGGTACAGCTATATTTGCACACATTTCCCAGGTCTGTGCAACAGTTCTTCCATGTGCCTCACAGCTTATAGGGCTCACAGTCTATGGTAGTTGACATCATCTCTAGTAGAGTGGACAATGATAAGTGTGGTGGGTGGAACACACCTCAGATTGCTAATGCCCTCAACCCCTGAGGATATCGTGTCAACCAAACACACAGAGAATACTGTTCACACACACACATACACACACACACACACACACACACACACACACACACACACACACACACACACTTGCCAGGACTGAGACTACCTATCTATTTATTGCTACTACAGTGTTATGCATTTATCATAAGCACCATGGAGCTTATAGGGTGAAGGCTGTCCAAAGGTACTTCTAAGGTGAGAAACATCACCAGCCCTTGTAAAGTATGGCAATAGGTGATGTACTGAGTAAGAGAGGCCACAAAATACTTTAAACTACACATATATACACACTTACACACACATTTGCCAGAACTGGGATTAGAACTCCTACTTAACTAGCTATTTGTACTATATTACTAAGCAGTTATCACACACCACAGAGATTAGATGGCTGTGGCCTGATGAAAGGGACTTCTAAGGTGACTGTTATCTGCAGGACTGCTAAAGTAGGGAAATGGGAAGTGTACTGGGTTTGCATTGACCCAAAATCTTTAACTTATAAACACACACACACACTTTTACATTTGCCAGGACTGAGATTAGAACTCCTACCTAACTAGTTATTTGTATTATAGTGTTACACAGTTATCGCATGCACCACAGAGCTTCTAAGGCTGAGTCTTGATGAAAGGGACTTCTATGGTGACATACATCTTCAGGACTGCTAAAGTAGGGCAATGGGAAGTGCATTGGGTGGGAAAGGCCTGTTAATTCCTATATCCTACTGACAATTCTCTAAGTGTATGAGCATGCCCAGTGTGACCTTCTATAGTAAACATGGGACTCCATTCCCGGGAATGTTGTACTCCAGTCTGGTTTATTTTGTGCTACAGTCATACCTCTGCACCTGTTGGCGCAATATATCTGGAGATAGCCTATCAAAACGAGGAGACAATGGGCCATACAGTGATTATGACTATTTTTCTCAGTAATGTATGGGTTGTTAGGGTTACAGGGTTTGTTTTAGGAGTCATCTGACATATATGACATTTGACACTGTCATGTATTGTTTCAGTACCTCGTAACATACCTCCTCAGATCTTCACAGTGATTTACCAGAGGAATACAGGATGGGTGATGCACACACCAATATTATGGGCCAAATGCTATGCATTCTTGCACAATCCAGCCTGTTGAGAGGTGTTCCAATGCACTCCCACATAGAGCAAAACTTTTTTAATCATGTAAAAAATAGGCAAAACTTTTACAAATGTACAAAAAACAGAACTAGTAGTACCACGGGTACATAAACAGAACTAGTACCAGAACCGCTTTCACCTTTGGTGGTGTAGGCATCATCATGAAAATGTACTGTTGCTTTAACTGTTATACTGAAACACTAATCTAAATTTGCCCCTGTGGACCTTGCTTCACCAACTTGCTGTCTTCTGAGATTACGTGGACTTCTATTGGTTTACTTCAGTGTTCTGTTTCTGTTGAGAGGTGTGCCTACAACCAATTGATTGATGGAGCTGTAGAAATGGTCCAGCACCTTGGTGATATATTACAATGGTGGAATCTCTGTGCATTTCTGTTCTGGTATGGTCTGATCTCCAGTGCATGGTTGGGTAATATAAGTCAGGCAGGATCCGGGTGATAGGCAGACTCCAGATAGATTTATATGTGATAAGATATGTTGGGGGGTGTCCTGGGTCAGATATGTTGGCCTATAGCTACCAGTACTTTGTATAGAGGTCTTCTCAAAGGTTGACTGCACTTGGAGTGTCTTGTGTGTATCAGACTGTTTGACCAGCCTGGAGGTGTGTGTGTGTGTGTGTGTGTGTGTGTGTGTGTGTGTGTGTGTGTGTGTGTGTGTGTGTGTGTGTGTGTCTCACATATATGTATGGCCCACCTCATTTTGCTTGGCTGGCCACATTTTGGGGTCAGGATGTTGCATAGGATGAGTGATCAGGGAAGGGTGTGTTACTCCCTATGGCTGTAGGCCGGGGTTCTTTGGGTGCAAACATGTCACCATCTACCAGGTTAGGACTGCCTGCAATGAGTGCATTCCCGTTTTTAGACTCCTAGCCCTGCCTGTCAACTGTACAGAGTATCCAAGAATGTCCAGATTCATTACTGATTGGTTACCCAAATGAGTGTGGTTTTCAAGGAAAAGTGTTTTGCAAGTCACTCAGGGTTGAATCAGATATAACTGACAGTTGACATTGCAGTTTCAGACTTCATGCCCTTCAGACATTCCATGCTAATACAATCATTCTATCAACTTTCTAACATTATTGGAGCAGCATTTCAAAGGCATCCTTCTCTTTAGACCTTTATCACCCCATTATTCTTGGCTTTGTCCAGATTTCTGGCTCTCTGAGGCTGGTGGGTTTGCTCCTAGCAGTTAGCAGCATGGCCTTTCTTTGCATTTTGTAAACTGTGTTATGTTAGTGTTATGAACCCCATGACACTCCCTAACAGGGCACTGTGGGTGAGGCATGGGCATTTTCCAGAAGCCTGTAGGCCAGGTATGACAGATGCAGGCCATCTGTAGCAAGACAATGCATTCTGATGATCATGTGTGCCCAGGTTGCCGGCAGTGGACACCCCTGCAATGGCACCAATAAGTTGACTGACTGTTACTGACAATTGCTTTCTGTTTGTGTTGAGCCATCACTCTAGTTGACAGCTGGATGCTGCTTAAGGCTAGGGACATGTTACTGCATTTTTGTGGGACTATGGGTAGGGGGGGTGAAACATCTGTACACAATACACATTTGCAGTTCTGTGCTGATATTTGCTTAACATTTTGGTCCCATTTAGCATAGTGGTGAGCCCTATTTTTGCGACTACAGGCATAACAGTATTAACCACAGGTCAGATTGTTCTGGCATAAACATTTTTAGTTTCAGACTTCTTAATTTTCAGAGCCATACTGCCACTGCCAGACCTGCTGTGATGTCACTGTGTAAGTATGTAGGTGGGAATTTCATGGATGTTTCCATGTGGGGCCTTTGCCAGAAATTTCTGTATGTTTTTTTACAGCTAATCTGCTGTGTGAGGCTGGGGGTGAGTATGAGACCCCCACTTTGACATCCATGCATGTGACCTATGACCCCCAGTTATTTGGCTCACCACATATACTGCAGTGGTATTTGTCAACTAGGGTGGTACTGCATAGTGTGGGTAAGCCAGTACTGGCATACACTTCCTGCTGTCCCACAGAGCTGTAAGTTGTTTGCTGCTATCCCAGTAAGCCACCCCATTCCCTTGCATGCTTGCATCAATACCATAGATATGCTATCAGAACATTCTACTCCATTCATTTATTTTTAAGAAGACTGACTTACCTTGTGCCTGAGGCAGTTGTGAGTACAGTGCTTGAGGGCTGACTATGTCGGATGCATGCAGTGCACTGCCTATACATGGTAAGGTATAGGTGGTGTGATGTTTAGCATCCATTTTACTGTGTGTGTGATTCAGAGAGAGCGATATCAGTCCCTCGGTCAGTGTATATGCTATGCGTTGCCTGTTTGCCAAGGACAGGGCATACTGGGCATGCCTCCATCTGCCTACAGGGGCAGGCTCAGGATGTTCCTCCTCTGAGTCCTTCTGTGCCTGTGGAGATCTTGGCAATAGTGGTGGGCTGTGTGGCCCTTCCCCATTTTGTTCCTACTGCAGATGTTTCTGCAGGATCATATTGTGTAGCATGGAACATACTATGAACATGTGTGCACATATGGCTGGAGAATACTGCAAGGCTCCACCGGATATGTCAAGGCAGCTCTGTAATGATCCTGGTTTGTGCATGTGCCTTATTACAGCATTCTTGTGTGGGTGTGTGTGTATTACTGATGGGTGTCATCAGCCACTGCTCCAGTGCGTAGCCAGCATCCCCCACCAGATGGCCATCTGGGATGTCCCCACTAGAAAATGCCTGGTACAGCTGTGATGAATGCCAGATGTGGGAGTCGTGATAGTTTCCAGGGAGGCCACCACACACATTCATGATAATGCCCTGGGCATCGCACATGACCTGGCAGTTGATGGAGTGGAACCCCTTGTGATTTAGGTAGACCCTACCCTGGTCACTGGGTGGCGCTTTGATGTGGATATGCATACAGTCTATGGCACCCTGTACCTCCAGGTATTCTGCTACATGGTGGAAAAGATGTATATTGCTGGTCTTCTCCTCATGGGTGCTGGGAAAGTAAATGTGCTCAGTGGCATGTGGTCACATGGCATCCAGGAACTGGTGTAGTATCCTGGATGCAGATGCCTGTGAGACCCCCATGATATCCTCAGTTGGTTTTTGGAAAGTACCTGTAGCTAGTATTCTTAAGGCTACACATACCTTGGTTTCCAGTGGGATGGGTCCCCTCTGTTGGTTCTGGGTCTAAGGCGAGACCAGCACAGCTTAACAAGTTGATGAAGTATGTCCCTGTCCATGCTGTAGCACTCTACTGTCTCCAGATCATGTAGCCCCTGGTAGGTTACCCTGGGTATGAACACTCTTCTCCTCCTCCTTGGTCTAAGTTGGTTCTCAGCATTATCCTCCTCAGCACCCTCAGCCTCTTGTATATACTGATAGATCAAAGTGACAGCAGCCACTAACATTTTTTGCTAGTTTTGTCAGTTAAAATTCCCCCATATGTGTACACCTATGGTGCAGAGTTTGTGGGAAAAAACAAACTAGAAGGTGTTTGCATAGTTTATAGTGGTGTACTGCAGATGCTGCCTGTGTGATTGGCTGACTTTGAGACATTCCACCTGCCAGCTATTTTACGTGTATTTGAGTGGCTGTATTTTGCTATTCCCCCCCCCCTTCCCATCTCCACCCCTTTTAAGCCCCAAGGCACGAGGTGCAAACCCGCTGCCTAAATGTAAACAGTGCTGCTATTTCTGTTTTTTTTTTTTTGTTTAAGTCGCAGTGCATGCCACGCACACCTGTTTAGCCAAGGTAAAACACATTTTAGCAGAAATGGCCCTCCCTGGACATGAACACACTTTTCATTTCATGGTGTAAAATATTACAGCCTCAGACACACACCATTTCTTAGCTGTGTTTACTTAAGCACAAACCTGGGCAATGGAGTTCCAGTGTGCTTACAGCAAGCATCTCACACCCCCTTTTCATGTTAGCTGCTCCTCCTGCCTACACTATCCTGTTCTAGCACCTACACGGTTAGGTGCAGTGTGTGGACCTAGAATATTTTGTGATTCAGTAAATTTCCCCTCATTTGCATACCCCACTGCCTTAGTCCATAGTTACTGCTCTGACACGGAGTCTTTCCCCTTGACAACCAATGTTCCCTGGTAATGTTCTGATTCTGCATGCCATTGGCTTTAATAACAAAATGCAGATTTCCCCTAAAATTGAGTTTTTACATTTTTTTTATTTTCGGCATGATCCTGTTTGCACGCTGCCCTATGCTTAAACAGCCGAGATCGGCCAAAAAAAATACATTTATTTTTTATTAAATTAAACACTTTCCCATGCCAATGGCCATATGTTTGACCACTGGCATGCCTAAAGTTTATAATACATGCTTTTATTTGAGCTGTCATGCCTCTGTTTTGCTATTTGCAGAAATGTGTTTGGTTAGTAACCGAACACATTTCTGCTGCTAGCACTGTTCCTGCACTGATGCCTGCCTGCCTGCTTCCTGAATCACTAATTCACCTCATTTGCATGATTTTCATCAGCAAATAAGGTAATTAGCATTCTGCACAGCTTTCCATGCAGGAACAGTGTTGGCAGGCTCATGCACGTCAGATCAGCTGTTTCCTGAATCGCTCGGCAGCCATATTCCATGCAGGAGTGGCTACACTGTTCCTGCATGGAAAATTTAGTCTAATGAATCCCAGTCTCACAGAAAAAGAATTCCAGGGTTGAGCTTTGTCTCAGATCTGCAGCCAGATCACTGTGCATACTTCAAATGCAATGCAAACAGTGACTAATAGTTGTTGTTTTCTGTTTAAAGGAACCCCAGGTTTTGTAGTTTTGTATGAATTTAATTTGAATGTAAAGGTTCCTGTTTCCAGAGTATCTCGGGGGAATGTAGAGGTAATATAATGCAATGCATCTTTTGATATGAAATAAAACTTCAAGGACTAGTGTGCTTTAGCCACTGTAATATGTGCACAGTTGAGAATTAGACCTGATTTTAATTTTAACTGCTCTGCTACAGCTCCATTCTTTTTCTCCTTTTGGCTACTCTGCAGAACGAGTGGCAGTAGAGTTTTATGGTGTTGAGTTGTCAGCCCGGCACCCAACCTTCCTCAGAAGATGCATGCATGCACACACTCACACCTAGAGCCAATTTAGAGTGTCTAATCTACCTGCTGCATGTCTTGAGAACCTCTTGGTGTGAGGCGACAATATTAACTTCTGCACCACTGTGCCACCCTCTGGTGCAGCTCCATTAAAAGATATTAAATATTCTCCACATTTTGCATAACAAAACATTGGAATTAACAGCCATATAATGTTACACATTTTTATTAAGAAATTTTTTTTACATTTTAATGCAGCTTTCTGTCTGGTTCACTGAAAAATACCTGGAAGCTTTATGTGGCTTGTTATATTTCTGTTAGCCAAATATATAATCCGTCTCAGCTTGTCACAAAAAAGCAACTGTTTGGCATATCTAGGCTCACAATATTGAAGTTGTATAGTTATATGTATCCCACAGTTAAAACCCCAAGTCCCCTTTTGACTAATGCAGACTTTTCTCAATACAGTCCCCAGTATCTAAGGCAGCCAACAGAACACATCTCCAAACATAACCTCTTAACTAATACGCATCATGGCTTTTGCAACAAACACAGCAAGTAAACAGCTCTATTCACTGTAACAAACTTTTTCTTTGAGGAAACAGTAAAAGGTCAACTAACAGGTGTCTTCATCAACCTTAATCTTGCTTTTCAATCAGTGAACAACTCCCTTTTGTTTTAAAATATCATTTGGTATAGCCGAAAGTACTCTGCAGTGGTTCACTTCATACCTAAGTAATAGATCTTTTACCATCACATATTTGTCCAACATATCTGAAAACAAAACCTTTACAGCAAGATTATCTCAGGGTTAAATACTAGGTCTGCTACTCTTTTCCATTTTCATTAACAATCTACCCTTTGACATACCAACCCCAAACTGTACCCATTAGTAAAATGGTATCATTCCCAAATCATTCCCAGATTTGTTACACCATAAATTTCAAGAAAAGGTTCAACAAGATTTCAGCTTACTGTGAAAATGGCTTGCTGACATGCAGTCTGTATTAGATTGTTTAAAAAAATCAACCACTATGGCATTTGTGGCACACCAAAAAAAAATCTAAAATGCAACCCTGCATTAATCATTGTGTATTCCCTGGGTACCACACTGCCAGCAGCTACTGTACAAAGATACCGAAGAATAACTTTTAACCAACAACTACCTTTACTCCACATGTACAAAGTATCAGCAAAGTGGTACTCAGTCAGCATGTAACACAATTACTCTCATCTACTTCCGAGAGAGTCTAGGAAAGCATTGACATTACAAATGATAATGCCCAAAATAGAATACTGACTACTATTATTTGTTCTAAAGTCCACAGATAACACCTACATTCTGCAAGCAACTGCAAACATGAGCTGGAGATTCATAAGCCTTGGTGGGCTCAGAGAATATTATTGTATCTCTCTAGAAAAGTCCAAATGGCAACTAGTCATAGCTAGAACCATTCTCCTTCTCAACTACCTTACATTCAAATTAATTTATAATTCATAATGTCCACCACTAGCACATACACAACAACACAGTTAGACAACTGTTTCCCTACACTTTTCAGTCAGTTCTATATGTTTGTAAAGACATCCACCACCACTAATAAGGCAATAGGTGAAAGAGCCTTTTTAAAACTTGCCCCTGCAGCATATAACTCATTACCTCAAGATATCTGCAAACAGCAGGAATTAAATACACTCATAAAAGCTGTACTTTTGTTTCTCACAAATGGATACAAGTGTCAATGTTTTGATAATTTTTAATTCTGGCATCTACCGACTAGCTCATATTTGTACAGATGACCTCCTTTTTATCAGGGAAATGCTTGATACTCACTAAAACATGTAAATACTATTTGCTGTTCCTTTTAATCTTTTCTAGTTCTTTTTAGTGAAACTGTATGTTACTCTGTTTAAAATGTAAATGACCTCATAATGTAACATTGTTAGCCATCTTTAATTGTATATTCTCTGTCGCATTTTTGCTGCTCTGAAATTAATCGTGTCACTCTGAATTGTACACATACAAAATTGTAACTATCTGTTGTAACTTATTAATGCCTAATTGCCCCAGGCAGTGTCTGGAAATGATCTGAGGACCAACACCTGGCTAGCAAACTTGATTACTTGATTACCTAATTAATTAATTAAATCATGCAGCTATAGGAGCCAGGGCAAATGGACTCAAATCTAACCAAAAATAGCTACCCAGTTACTTTCAAAATGTTATATAAATCTTTCATACCCACTTCAAACCCTCAGGTTAATTAAAAAAAAAGAACTGGTATTCTGTGCGTGCATTTTATGACTTGAAAAGTAGTGCAGACTGCACCATTACCTACTTGTTTTAAGTTAATGGCACGCTCCAGAAATTGTTGAGTAACTCATTTGTAGCAATGAGGCAATGATATGGGTAATGCTGTGGGTAATGGTAGCAATATCACACCATAAATAGTACTTAGGTTTTGATGTTATACCTTTGCAGTTATAATTTGGGATAGCAACTTAAATATTTTTTTACTTATTGTCTCCTCACCATTGCTATCTGTTGTTTTCAAATATTTGTCCAACTCTATTTTACACCTCTGTCCAAGACATTAATCTCTTAATCCCTGCTGTGTACCATCCTCAGTGAAAATGGGGTCTTCAGTTGCTAAGCCATATCATAATTTTGAAGATATTTAGTCACCAGGTTTCCAGCATACATTTATGACGTTTGATAGCTGCCTACTGTAACCTAATTCCAGGAAATGTACACAAAGTAGGAAGAGGCTGCAGTTTGTGTGTGTGTGTGGGGGGGGGGGGTATTAGCCTGTAAGATGATGTATGATTCCAGAAAATCCTATCTACATCCCTGTTCATAGATACTTGCATTCATTTTTGTGTCTTTCGGCTTTTCCTGGTTAGGGGTCGCCACAGCGGAACTCCGGTCCGCTAATGATTGGCGGTAGATTTTTACGTGCTGGCTTGCCGGGCCTAACGCACAACCTTCAACGAAGAAATGCCATTCACGCATGTCACCACACAGAAGACGCTGTAACTGAGAATCGAATGGGCAACGTCTAACTGTGAGGCGACAACGTTACCGCAGCACCACCACCACAGCACGACAGAGACTTGCATTCATTACCTGTGATAATGCCCCTTAGTTGCAACTTCATGGACATGTGCAGTGACCTCATGGTGCTTGCATCAATATCTTTCATTTTTTTCCCCCTTAATACCATAACTTGGGATGCGTAAACTGTCATTGCTTCACCTCCCTCTACAGAGAAAGACCTTAATCTCTCATATATTTAATTCCCCAACCCCAACTTAGATTTCCCAGTACACCTCTCTGATTCATCTGGTAGCTGGTGCAAAGGATTAAGATGGTGAAATATATCTGGGAGTGCAGTAAGCTGGCAAACTTTAAGGATTCCCTGTAGGGTGCACTGTCAGAGATGTTGGGCGGGCAGATTGGTGTGACATGGGTGATGATTTTTCGAGCTATGATACAGAATCAGAATTGCCTAGACATGATAAGACCTTGCTGTATCTAATTATGGTGGCTACCAAAAAGCAATTACTAGAAAATGGAAATCAAAATCTAAATCATCTATATTAGAAGTCAATATAGTAACAGAAATAAAACAACTGGAAATGAGATCTTTAGAAAAAGGTAGGAGCAAACTATTAGGAAAAATGGGAATTGTGGGAACAATACATACAGGGGAGGAACGAGATTTAAAAGAAGGCAGGAATAAATGAGCTATATAATGTTTGACTGAAGATGATTGGCTAGATTATAAGTGATGTATAATGTCTGCATTTGGGAGTATGTCAGTATGGTTTGTGATGTAAAATGCTTGCAACTAAGATTGTGTCAGTGTGGTTTGTTTTCATTTATATAAATGTATCATTGCTTATGTCGTAAGTGATGTTTCAATAAAGATGTTTCTTGTTTAAAAAATGTTCAGGAATTGGATAATTTATGTAATGTTGCTTAGGTTATATGATATATAGCAATATATGTGAAGCATAATGTTTGTTAATTTTAACTTGATAATACAGTTTGATTACTTTTATACAAATGTAAATGTGCCTAGTCAATAAAGGTGTTAAAAAAGGGCTGTGAGATGTAGTTCCTGTCTTACAGGGTTTGATGCCCTCAGCCCTCATTCGTCTATTGTGCTATGTTGATCAAGTCTCTTAACCAGGCCACACTTAGGGGCAACTGGGAAATTTGGACTAGGCTCCTTAATTGCCATCTGGGCTGCAGGACTACTTACAACCTATAAACCTGCTCCATTTCATCATTGTCAGGAATGGCACAACTTGCAGTCGCAAAGCTAACAATGATAGGCCACAATGTTATTGCAAAAAGATGATCCTCAAACAGAAGTTCTGGAACCCTAAAAATTCTGGTAATGTGAGACTTTGCATTACCAAAGACAACAGTAATCATTCTGGGAACTTCTTGCCGATTAAACCTGCTCTTAGAACAGCCAAGAAAAACTCCAGAACAGACATAGACCTAGTAGGACAACTTTGCAAGCAAAAAGAAAGCTGAATCTTTTTCATTCAGCATTGTATGTGTGAGAACTGGAAACCACAGAGCCTTAGTATGACACCAGGAAGCCCTTTGTATTCAGAAGTCAACTACAGTTCATGTTATGTGCAGTACTGTATGCTCTGTATTATTTTATACCTATACCATCTAATAGATTTTTCACTCTCCAGTTATCCCTTTTTCCCTGATGACACTGATTATAAGAATGTGCCTTAATAGCTGAGAAATGTCTGGAATTCATTGATCACAGTTACACATCAGTTTTATCCACAATTTTCACTTCATAGTTGGAGCTCCAAGGAAAATCTTTAACTTCCCACTCTAGTAACTTAGTTTTTAAAATGTAATCATGCCATTGCAAATATCTGAACCTAGAGGATTTCACGTGGCTTGAACTTTTACTTAAATGGAGCTGAGTTTTTGTCTACTTAAAATACACTTGTGCCCCCCTCCATTAGAATTGTAGCTCATTGCCAATGGAAGTATGCAGTTGAGCTTAGCAGTAGACTTGGTTATTTGAACCTTAATGCGGTTATTTCTTGACCCCTTGGCCAAAGCGTATGTCAAATGCCAGTCAGTGTGTCCTCAACATGTAAGGTCACTTTCAACATTCTTAGTGTGAATGGACTACTGCTGTGAGACTCTGCGTAGCTGTCAGGATGGCTTCAACATGGCATTTTTAAGAAAGGACCTACATTTTTAAGTCTTGCTTCAGTGTCTATCTTAGAATGTTTCAACAGTTTTTGGATGATATTTTTATTTACTTAAACAGGACTCTTGAAGAGTTGCTGGAGTTTATAGAATTTTTTTAAGTATTACTTGTAGTTTTTTTAAGATTTGTACATCATTATGCAACTAACAAGGTAGACTTTTTGAAGATCAGATGGTTACACTTTCGGGATTAAACAAGTTAGTTAGCATTAATGGTGTGTTAAGAACACTTGCCTATAAATTATGACAATATGCATATGTAATATTTTAATGCCTAAATGATGTGTGAATTTTTTATATTTTTCTTAATCATTAATTACATTAATAGTCACACTTTGAGGATTAATTTATTCTAATGAGATGTTCAATCATGTGATGTGAAGATGTTATTTAAAATGGCAGACCAGAATGTGCTGTTCAGATTGAGATAGATTCTGCTCTTGAAAGACAAAAGTGATAATTCAGTAAAATTCTCTTTGCAACTTTGGAAGTATGGGTGTTGGTTATTGGTTATAGTATAAAAAGCAGGCAGAAAAGCATTGACACACACACACACCCTTATCTTTGGTAATGGAAATTAAATGTTACCTTGAATTTTTTGCTACTCATAGTCTGCATTTCTGATTCCTGGCCAATATTAAATTTGTTTGTCATGGCCTTATCTGTATATATCTGTGATCAGCTGAAATCACTGCCACTCTGGACAATCTCTGTAACTGTCTTAAAATTCCATCCCTTCTCAATGATATCAGCCGGAATACCTAAACAAGATAAATAAATCCAAATACAAAGTAATTAGTAAGCTGATCATAAGATCTAAAACTTGTAGTTGTTTAGAGTATTGTACTGGCCAAGTTACCAAATGGACTGAGAAGAGGCTGAGGGCAATTACTGAGGTTAGTTTATAAGGAGAAAATGTGATTATAGGGCTGCAAATGCAATGCATCCTAACAAGTTTTGTATATTCTGGAACACAGATGCAAAATAATGAAAATGGTGGAACACGTATAGGTTCATAGATTCATAGATAGGTACTAGGCTATCGGCCCAAGGGCCTAAGTAAGCCTAGCCAACAAGGTTCCCTGGCTTACGCCACCCAAGAAAGTTATTTTCCTGTGCCCCTGTCGAGCAGAGCCACAGAAGTGATCCCCAGGGTGGATTTACTATTTCCCATCCACTCATCAAGATTTTTCTTCAAGAGTGCTAATGAGGAACTTTGCTTGACATAGATGAGTAGCCTGTTCCAGAGTGTGGGGAGTCTCTAGGACAGGAATCTATCCCTCCAGCATGTCATGTTTATTGTGGTGACAAGGTTTAAGTCCCTAGACCATGTAGCTCAGAGGGATTGGGATTTCTTTAGGTGTAGCATGTCCAACAGCTAAGGGTTTGACATAGCTTTATATGTTAGGCAGAGATTACCTTGGAGAAGGCGATATGCTACAGAGTAAAGCTGGAGTTTTTTGAGACGGTCAGTGTAGGGCATCTTTTTGATGCCAGTAATCCTCTTTGTGAGGTACTTCTGTGGCTTTCCAGCTGCTGCAGATGTCTTGTGAGGTACATTCCAAAAGGGGCGTTGTACTCTATAATGGGTCTAATGAGTGTCGAGTAGAGGGGAACAATGACCTCTTTTTTCCTGGATGAGAACCCTTTTGTGATGAGGTGTGCCACGTAGAAGGATTTCCTGACTACTGTGGTGATGTGATTATCAAAGGGGAGACTACTGTCCACCTGGGTCCCAAGGTCTCTTATCACATATTCGGTGTTAATTAGACTTCCGCCTATGTGGTAGTTCATGGGTAGAGAGTTTTTACCAAAGGGGATGACAATGCACTTTTTGGTATTGAGCTTGAGGCCATGGCTCTGACAGCAGGCATCTGTCTCAGTGAGGCCCTTTTGTAGGATGTCCACATCATTTGGGGACTCGACTATGGCTCCTAGTTTGCAGTCATCTGTGAACTTTGTTAGCCAAAGGTCTTCTGTGTTAGCCTGTACTTCAAAGAACTAGATACCAAACAGGAGAGCTCCCAGGACTGAACCCTGTGGTACTCCACTTGTCACTGGTTAGAAGTCAGATTTGGAGTCTGCAACCTTTACAATGTGGGTTCTGTCAGCGAGCCAGTTGTAGGGATTTATACCTAGTTTAGTAAGTTTAGCTATAATTCTAGAATGGGGGATGGTGTCGAAAAGCCTTGGCAAGGTCAAGATAGGCTGTGTGAACCACCTTACCCTCGTCTACAGCTTTGGTGACTGCCTCAAAGAAGTCAATCAGGTTCAGGAGACATGATCTGCCTTTCACAAACCTGAACTGGGTTGGGACCAGAGTTTGGAGATTACCAATGTCTTTGTTTATGAGTTCCATGATGATACGTTCCATGGCCTTACAGACTAGGCTCATTAGGCTAATAGGGTGATAGTTCCCAGGATCAGTGGTGGCTCCCCCTTTGTGGAGTGGGATAACTGTTGCTGTGCACCATTCAGTGGGCACAAAGCCTGATGTGAGGCTATGATTGAACATGGTGCTTAGGTGGAGAGCCAGTTCATTCTGAAGTTCGTGTAAAACGCAGCCTGGGATGTTGTCCGGTCCCATGGATGCTCTGTTTTTGGCTTTAGAGAGTGCAGCTTTTACCTGCATAGTTGTGATTACAGGGACTCTGCATTCATCCTATATAGATATGGGCCCTTTATTGAGTGAGAGGGGGTAAAGTTAGCACTGAACCTATCTGCCAGGATGTTGGCAATATCAGTTGGTTCTGTAATTTTCATGCGGTTGTGTTGTAACTCAGAGCAGATCTGGGTGTTGCCATTGAGATTCTTGACATAGCCATATAATGCTTTGTTGTTGTCCCTAGAATCAGTGGTGATTTTGTTTTTGTAGCTAACTTTGGAGGATCTTATAAGGGATCTCAGTTTCTTTCCGAGGCTGACCAGGGAGCTCCTCCACTCATGGGATTTTACTCTCTTTTGCAACAGTTTCTTCCTTCTGTTGTAGAGTTTGTTTAAAGCAGTGGACCTCCAGATTGGCTTCCTTTTTTTGGAGGATAGCATCTTGGTTTTGTTTGGGATAGCATGATCCATGCACTTGTGTAAGTGCGTATAAAGTGCACTTGTGTAGGATTCAGCAGTTGTAACTGTATTGTCCATTTGCATGGGTGTCATGAAGTTTGTCACTTCTGTTTTAAGAAGCATGAAGTTGGCTTTGGAGAAATTTTTTTCATGGTTTCCTTAATGGGTGGTGGGGGCGGGATATGGATATCTAGGGTGATTAGCTTATGGTCGGATCTGACCAACGAGGAGTTGACTTCAGGTGTGAAACACTCATGTTGGTAATGACTAGGTCTAGGATATTGTTGCCCCTGGTGGGGGTGTGGATAAGTTGATCCAGGGCATTGAAATTTATGGATTCCAGAAAGTGTTGAGTGAAGGAGTTAGTACATGAGTAGTTTTCCCAGTTAATGGTGGGGTAGTTGAAATCGCTCATTATCAGGGTGTTTGGATGAACCCTAATATTTTCCAGTATATCAAGAAAATAGGAGTGGGAATCCTGGAGCATGGTGGGGGATCTGTAGCAAGCTACAATTTGGATTGCAGTTTTGCCCAGAGTTAGTTGCACTTGGATAACCTCCGATGCATTATGCTGAGCAACTAGCCTGGAGATGTGGATATCCTTAATGAATATGGACAAACCTCTGCCTTTGGTGTTCCAGTCCAGGTTAGGTGGCTGAAAAGTGTGGTATGAGTTATAGCCTGGTAATGCAGGGGTGCTCTCTGGAGTCTTGAACCAGGTCTCAGCCACTGCACAGATATCAATGTTCTCCATTTTAAGGAGTGCCTCGAGGGAGTGCATTTTGAGATTTAGACTACTAGCACTGAGTAGCATTACCCTCAGTTTTTGCTTGCCTGTTCCTGTTACAGTGGTGAATTTGTCATTGAACCTTGCCTAAAAAAGGCACTATAGGGGCGGCAAGAGCCTTAGCCAGTATCCGGAATCCCAGTGGTGACAGGCCACAGGGGTGTCACTTAAGGTGACATTTGCAAAATTGTATAAATTTAAATTGATATCATCATCAGAATTACTTTTGTTTTATGAGTGCAAATTTGTGTGCATTACTGTACATGTCCATATATGCTGCTTTCAGCTTGTCTTTTTTAACAGCTGTTCTGAAACTGCCTGTGGGAGGCAATTAATGCAGTGAACAGAATCTTATTTAAAATGAGAATAAAGACAACAAAAACAATCAATAAATAGGAGGAAGGGAGGCTGAGACTGAGTGGTGGTAGTTTATGGATTTTTCCATGACATCAGAAGGGCCATGTAGTTGGCACTTGCCTTGACCAGTATAGTAAACCAGCTCAGCCATATGGTTACTGACGATATAAAAGCAACACTACTCTGTGCAGGCAAGGGCTTATATTGCCATGGGTAACATGTATGCAGTAGCAGCAGGTTCTCTACATGTCCCTATCTGTCAACCAATAAGGTATGTGTGTCTTTCTCTCTCACTCATAGTATATGTGTGTGCATATGTCTTGCCTGTATTTGACTCAATGCATGTTTGTTTTGACAAATGCAGGGGTGTGATTTAATGTTGATGGTACAGATGGCCAAATAGTAGATAAGTCGATGGTATGGAATGTCGAGACAGGTAGGTTGAGTTGAGGAATGAGACTGTGCGTGTGTGTGTGTGTGTGTGTGTGTGTGTGTGTGTGTGTGTGTGTGTGTGTGTGTGTGTGTGTGTGTGTGTGTGTGATTGCAAGTTAGGGTCGGGCATTAGTGAAGGATAGGTGTGGTGTGTTTTTGTGCATGTTTGTGTATTTTAAGATAAGGGTAAAGCTTAGTTTAGAGGATAGATGTGTTGTGATAGTGTTGTTTGTGAATGTTTGTGTGTCTGAGTCTGTCTTGTGTAGTGGCAGTGTTACAGGAAGGTTAAAATTACTTTAAGGTGTAGGGTTAGGGTTGAGGGAAGGGGCAGCATTAGGGTTAGGGTTATCACCCATTGCTGAGGTGAAGCAGGGCCCTCTTTAGTAATGGATGCTAACACTAACCCTAACACTGCCCCTTCCCCCAACCCAAACCTACACCTTAATGTCATTAAAACCTTCCTGTAATACTGCCACTATTCAGACAAATTTAATGTGCTAGTGTTACGGGGGGGGGGGGGATTCATACCTCTCAACTGTACAGATTTTTGCAGAATGTCCAGATTTTTTGCCTCATATTTTTGGTCCATTTTTCACAAAAAAGTGTGGTTTTCTGGCAAATTAGTGGCAAATAGTTAAAGATTTAAGTTGAAAAATAATGACAGAGATTTGAGTTTCAGACTTCATACTATTCAGAAAATTCATGCTAATGCAAAACCTGTTATTCTATCAACTTTCTAAGTTTTAAGAGCAATATTTAAAAATTGTCCCTATTTTGGGCCTTTGTCCCACTTTTATTTATGGCTTTGTCCAGATTTCTTGCTACAAGAGGTTGAGAGGTATGGGGGGATTGATTTTAATATCAGGAGAGGAAATAGTTTTCCTCTCTTGATATTATTGTTTTTTTTTTTTTGGGGGGGGGGTTGATGTTGTGCATGATCAAACTTATTTTGTTGATGTTTTACATTCAGCATTAGGATGGTTAGGTCATACAGAATAGATCCATATATATATATATATATATATATATATATATATGTGTGTGTGTGTGTGTATGTGTGTGTGTGTGTGTGTATGTATGTATGTATATATATATATATATATATATATATATATATATATATATATATATGTATATATAGGTGTGTGTGTAGGTATGCCGCAGTGGTGCAGCGGTAGCATTGTTGCCTCACAGCAAGAGGTTCTCCCATTCAGTTTTCAACTGGAGTGCGGGGAGTGCCTTCTGTGTGGAGTCTGCATGTCCTCCCCGTGGTTGGGTGGCATTTGAAAGACATGCGTAAATGGGCGTGCCTTCGTTGAAGGTTGGACGTCGAGCTGGCACCTTGGCATTCGTGAAAATCTACTGCCAATCATTAGTGGACCAGAGTTCCGCTGTGGCAACCCCTAACCGGGAAAAGACGAAAGACAAACAACAACATATAGGTGTGTGTGTGTGTGTGTGTGTGTGTGTGTGTGTGTGTGTGTGTGTGTGTGTGTATATGTATGGATATATATATATATATATATATATCTTCTCAGACACGAATATATAAGACAACAGCACCAGTACTTAGTAATAATGACCATCCCTCCTGGCATGTCAGAAGGTCAGTTCCCTGTGCTTTTTCCTATTAACCTGGTGAACCTGGGCATTCTGAGGCAGTGTAGCAATTGCCTTATGTACACAGACAATTCTTACCTCCCAACATTCAGACTTGTGAGAGATGCACTTATATATCCAAATTGGAAGCCATGCACTCTCAAGGCAAGACTGGAATAGCTGGTCAAGAGGAGAAGATCAACACCTGCACCACGCCATGTGCAACACATAGCCCTCCAGAACACCCACCATCACAGCTCTCACATAAAAACACAAACCACACACCCACCCTTGCAGAGATTCTCAATAGAAATCTACCCAAACAGCAGAGCCCTCCATGGCAGAAATGTACTCGACCACCACAACACAGCACAAAGCACAAGACACATAGGTTCATAGGTTCATAGATGTGTACTAGGCTAATGGCCCTGGAGCCTTTACAAGCCTAGCCCATAGAAGTGCCCTGACATCATGCCTACACAGCTTGCCCCTCAACCTGAGCCCCTAAGGCAAAACAGCTTATCCAATACACTAATCATACGTGACTCGATAGTAAGGCACACTGATGTCCCACTCACTAGGTTGAAAAAGGTGAAGGTAACAGTCAACTGTCTATCAGGTGCCAGAATCTGACACATAACACATGCACTCAGCTCACTCTACAACAACAAGTATGACTCTGTCCCTTTCCATGTGGGTGTGAATGACCTGAGACGCACCTCCCTGGACTACATGAAAAGAGACTTGGAGGAGCTCTCAGATTATGTGGCCCAGGCAGGTATGAACCTAGCCCTGAGCAGCATTGTACCATTACCCAGAATTATACTGCAGTACAAGCAGAAGATGATTGACTTCAATGATTGGCTAAGTTTCTGGTGTCATTCTAAGGGGATCCAGTATCTGTCTGCTTGGGATGATATGGTTGACAGACCTCAATGCTTTGCCAGAGATGGCCTGCATCTGTCACCCCTGGGTTTCCAGATACTGGCTAAAGCTCTTGCCACCCCTATAGTGCCTTTTTTAGGTGATATTCCAAAGACCAAATTACCACTGTAACAGCTGTAAATAAATGCAATCTAAGGGTCATGCTACTCAATGCAAGAAGTCTAAATCTCAAGATGCACTTGCTTGAAGCACTCCATAAAATGGAGAACATCAACATTTGTGTTATAACAAAGACCTGGTTTAAAGAAGCAGAAAGCACCCTTGCGCTACCAGGCTATAACTCATTCCACACCTTTCGGCCTCAGAACATTGACCAAGGCTCCAAAGGCGGTGGTGTCTCCATATTCATAAAGGATATGCACACCTGTAGACTAGTAGCCTGACATAATGCATCTGAGATACTTCAGGTACAACTAACACTGGGTAAGATGGTGATTGAGGTTGTAGCCTGCTATAGGTCCCCAACCATGTCCCAAGACTCTCACTCCATGTTCCTAAGCACCCTGGAAACAATTAGGGTCCAAACCAACACTCTCATACTAGGTGACTTCAACTACCCCTCCATCAACTGGGAAAACTACTCATGCACCAATACACTGGCCTAACGCTTTCTGGAATTCATCAGTTCCAATGCCCTGGACCAGCTCATTCTTATCCCCACTAGAGGATGCAACATCCTTGACCTGGTTATTACTAACATGGGCACCTGTTGCTCTACAACAATAGTCAATTCCTCCCTGGTTAGAGCCGACCACAATCTAATCACTATGGAAATCCACATCTCACCCACATCCCCAGCAAAGGTAACTACCATGAAAAACTTCCCCAAAGCTGACTTTGGGCTCCTAAAATCAGAGGTGGCTAACTTCACAGCACCCATGTCAGAGGAATATAGATGCATGACTGCTGAATCATACACCAATGCACTGTACAAACACGTAAATAAATGCATGGAACTAGCTATACCCAACAGAACCAAGATGCTCTCCTCCAAAACTAGGAAGCCAATCTGGTGGTCCCCTGCCATTAATAAACTATACAACAGAAGGAAGAAAGTGTTGCAGAAAAAGGTGAAGTCCCAAGACTGGAAAAACTCCGTTATTAGCTGCAACAAAAAGTTGAGATCCCTCATCAAAATCTCTAAAGCCAGCTATGAAGGCGAAATTGCGGCAGACATTAAAAACAACCACAAAGCCATCTATAGTTATATCAAGAATCTCCATGGCAATACCCAGGTTTGCTATGAGTTACTGCATAATGGTACCTCCTATACTGAGCCAGACAGATATTGCCAACATACTGGCCAACAGATGCAGTGCCAACTTTACCAATCTCTTCCCCCCTAAAGGACCAATCACAATACTGGAGGAATGCCAGGTACCCAGTATTACTGCAGCACAGGTTAAAGCTGCATTTTCCAAGGCAAGAATACAGCTTCCATGGGACCCAACAATATCCCTGGATGTGTTCTACATGAACTACAAAGTGAACTGGCACCACATTTGTGTGCCCTGTTCAATCACAGCCTCACCTCAGGATTTTTTTTCCTTACCAAATGGCGCACTGCTACAGTCATCCATCTCCATAAAGGGAGAGCAACTACAGACCCCTGAAATTATCACCCCATTAGCCTGACTAGTCTGATATGTAAGACTATGCATCATCATGGACCTAATTAACAAGGATATAGGGAATCTTCAAACTGTAGATCCCGCGCACTTTGGTTTTGTGAAAGGTAGATCATGCCTGCTCAACTTGGTTGACTTCTTTGAGTCAGTCAACCACAAAGGTACAGGAAAAGAATCAATCCAAAAGCCAGCAGGAAGAAAAACAAATCCAAATGAGACAACCACTTTATTGTGTGGATTAATGGAACTGTGCAATTTTTGAAATTCACACATGGATATAACAAGGAAAAGATTAATTACCCAGATGTGGAACTGGAAATTGATAAGTTAGATAAGAAGTTTATTACTAGAATTCATAGAAAGATGACTTTTTCCAGTTCCTATTTGGATTATGGTAGGTGGCACCTGCACCATCAAAAGAAGTCTGTTGGCAAAGGTCAGCTGGTGCGGGCTGTCAGAATGGATAGTTTGCATGATGATTTCCTGGTGGAAATAGAATTCATTATACAGATGTTTAGACAAAGGGGGTACCCTGACAGTCTTTTAAATCAGGTCAGGGTTGAAGTGTATATACAGGCCCATTATAGGCAATGGATTTTTGGGACCTAATAGAAGGGTAGACAAAGTAGTTAACCCTAGTTCAACCCTGATCATAACCTACAATGGGGTAGCTAGCACCATCATTAAGGTTATTAAAACAAACTGGGAGATTTTGCTGTTTGATGGTAATATTGCACACAGGGTTGGAAAGACCCCTAGGTTTGTGTTTAGAAAGGACAGATCCCTAAAGAACATATTGGCAGGAAGGAAAAAGGATGGAAAAATTAATAGAAAAATTGGGAATTACAGGTGTAATGCTTGTTTATATTGTTCCTTTATACTTGAGACAAAGGAAAAGTTCAGAGTTAATGGGAGGATTATTAACATCCATGGGCAGTACAATTGTAATAGCTGTAACGTCATTTACATAGCTAAATGTGAAAATTGTCCTATATTTTATATAAGTAAAACATCTAGGAAATTCAAAGTTAGGATCGGTGAGCACCTTGGTGACATTAGGCATTGTAGAATCACCATTGCCCTGTACAGGCATGTACAAGAACATCAGAGCCATCAATTTAAATTTTTGGTAGTTCAACACTTGGTCAAAGATGAGCAGGGATGTATATTGGATGTCAATTTAGATGTAATGGAAGTGAAGTGGCAATTTTAATTTAATGCCTCTCAGTATCCAGGCATCAATGAAATAAATATATCCAGTATTTTGAAAATAGACCACATTTTAGGCTAACTGAACTAATTTGTTACTGTGTAGAATTTAATGTTTATATATATTTTTTATACAGTTTTAAGATTGTTTTAATGTTATTTTTCACAAGGAATTTTAAGTCTGTACATGAAACTTGGTTATGGAAATTAATTGTAACAGTGTTGAAGGGGGTTTATTACCAGTGTGTTTTTGCTTTTAATTGATTCTCATTAAAGTTCTGATTGATTAATTGGGAGGGTGTATAAAGGCTGGGTGTTGTGTGCACATTGATCTGATGAAGTCTCTTTAGTGGAGAGGAAAGTGCTCAACTCGAAGTGGTTGTCTCATTTGGATTTATTTTTCTTCCTGCTGGCTTTTGGATTCTTTGAGTCAGTCACCAGAGCTGTCGATGAGGGAAAGGCAGTTCATACAGCCTACCTCAATCTGGCCAAGGCATTTCATACCATTCCCTACTCAGGAATTATTGATAAACTCACAAAACTAGGCATCAGCCCCTATATCACTAGATGGGTTGCAAATTGTCTCACAGATAGAATCCACAGTGTGAAAGTATTGGACTCCAAGTCAGACTGCTAACCAGTCACGAGTGGAGTCCCACAGGGATTGGTCCTGGGTCCTCTCCTGTTTGGCATCTATTTCTCAGAAGTCCAGGCCAACATGGAGGCACTCTGGCTGACCAAGTTCACAGATGACTGCAAGCTGAGAGCCATTATTAACTCCCCAAGTGATGTAGACATCCTGCAGAAAGGCCTCACTGTGACCAGTGACTGGTGACGAAACCATGACCTTAAGCTTAATGCCAAAAAATGCGTTGTCATCCCCTTTGGGAAAAACTCAGTTCCCACTAATTGCCACATCTATGGTAGTCCACTGAACACTGAAGGCATTATAAGAGATCTGGGGACACAGATTGACAGCAACCTCTCCTTTGACCACCACATTGCCACTGTGGTCAGAAAGTCCTTCTATGTGGCACATCTCATTATCAAGAGTTTTGCATCCAGGAAAAAAGAGGTCATCATCTCTCTCTACTCTTCCCTCATTAGGCCAATCATCGAGTATAATGCCCCATTTGGCATATAGCTCACTAGACACATGCAAATGGTGGAAAGGCCAAAAAAGTACCTCATGAAAAGGATCCTAGGACTTAAACACATGTCCTACATGGACAGACTCAAAAAACTCCAGCTGTTCTCTGTCTCATATCATCTACTAAGAGGTAATATCTGCTTGACTTACAAAGCCATGTCTGACCCAGCTCTGTTAGAAATGCTACAGCTAAAGAAATCTCAATCCCTCTGCACCACATGCTCCAGAGACCTCAACCTCACTACTCCAATCAACAGAACATGCTGGAGGGACAGGTTCATAACCCAGAGACTGTCCATGCTCTGGAATAGACTTCCCATACATGTCAAGCAGAGAACCTCACTGGCCTTCTTCAAGAGAAATCTTGATGAGTGGATGGGAAATAGAAAGTTCACCCCAGAGATCACTCCAGTGGCTCTACTTGATAGAGGCACTGGGAACTAAAGTCGGGCAGCATGATGCCAGGGCACTTCTATGGGCTAGGCTTGTAAAGGCTTCAGGGCCATTAACCTAGTACACACCTGTGAACCTATACATACATATATATATATATATATATATATATATATATATATATATATATATATATATATATATATATATATATATATATGGGTCTACTTCTATTCGCTGACATCCCATTTCACTGAAACCCATTTGGTTGACAGCTCATTTCATAGACAAACTTTCTAGGTGGGGCTTCAGCCCCCAATGTGGGGGTCTGTGCCCCACCCCACCCCAACTATATATTACAACTCCACAGTCGCAACAGTGGGAGGGGCAAATCCCAGGTTTTTGCCCTGATTACTTTTGTCTATGAAATGGGGCTGTCAACCAAATGGGTTTCAGTGAAATGGGATGTCAGCGAATAGAAGTAGATATTGTTTTTGTTTGTAATCGGTACATTAGTCAATGGAGCTTTCCAGTTTGAAACTCATGTTTATTTTTAATAAAAATAAGAAAAGTTCATAAAAGAGGAAAATGCGGTTCATAAACAGCTCAATCTCCTTTTAGTATAAGCTCAGTCTTCCCAGGTGCCTGCTCTGCAAGTTTTTCACAGTTTAAGTCAAAAGCAATATTACTTTACATTCAGATGCAGTATTCTCTTATAGACATGGTTCTGGCAGAGCAGCTGGAAAAATAAGTGAACAGAACTTACAGCAACTAGGAAAAAAAAAAAACTAGGAAGCCAATCTGGTGGTCCCCTGCCATTAATAAACTATACAACAGAAGGAAGAAAGTGTTGCAGAAAAAGGTGAAGTCCCAAGACTGGAAAAACTCCGTTATTAGCTGCAACAAAAAGTTGAGATCCCTCATCAAAATCTCTAAAGCCAGCTATGAAGGCAAAATTGCGGCAGGCATTAAAAACAACCACAAAGCCATCTATAGTTATATCAAGAATCTCCATGGCAATACCCAGGTTTGCTATGAGTTACTGCATAATGGTACCTCCTATACTGAGCCAGACAGATATTGCCAACATACTGGCCAACAGATGCAGTGCCAACTTTACCAATCTCTTCCCCCCTAAAGGACCAATCACAATACTGGAGGAATGCCAGGTACCCAGTATTACTGCAGCACAGGTTAAAGCTGCATTTTCCAAGGCAAGAATACAGCTTCCATGGGACCCAACAATATCCCTGGATGTGTTCTACATGAACTACAAAGTGAACTGGCACCACATTTGTGTGCCCTGTTCAATCACAGCCTCACCTCAGGATTTTTTTTCCTTACCAAATGGCGCACTGCTACAGTCATCCATCTCCATAAAGGGAGAGCAACTACAGACCCCTGAAATTATCACCCCATTAGCCTGACTAGTCTGATATGTAAGACTATGCATCATCATGGACCTAATTAACAAGGATATAGGGAATCTTCAAACTGTAGATCCCGCGCACTTTGGTTTTGTGAAAGGTAGATCATGCCTGCTCAACTTGGTTGACTTCTTTGAGTCAGTCAACCACAAAGGTACAGGAAAAGAATCAATCCAAAAGCCAGCAGGAAGAAAAACAAATCCAAATGAGACAACCACTTTATTGTGTGGATTAATGGAACTGTGCAATTTTTGAAATTCACACATGGATATAACAAGGAAAAGATTAATTACCCAGATGTGGAACTGGAAATTGATAAGTTAGATAAGAAGTTTATTACTAGAATTCATAGAAAGATGACTTTTTCCAGTTCCTATTTGGATTATGGTAGGTGGCACCTGCACCATCAAAAGAAGTCTGTTGGCAAAGGTCAGCTGGTGCGGGCTGTCAGAATGGATAGTTTGCATGATGATTTCCTGGTGGAAATAGAATTCATTATACAGATGTTTAGACAAAGGGGGTACCCTGACAGTCTTTTAAATCAGGTCAGGGTTGAAGTGTATATACAGGCCCATTATAGGCAATGGATTTTTGGGACCTAATAGAAGGGTAGACAAAGTAGTTAACCCTAGTTCAACCCTGATCATAACCTACAATGGGGTAGCTAGCACCATCATTAAGGTTATTAAAACAAACTGGGAGATTTTGCTGTTTGATGGGAATATTGCACACAGGGTTGGAAAGACCCCTAGGTTTGTGTTTAGAAAGGACAGATCCCTAAAGAACATATTGGCAGGAAGGAAAAAGGATGGAAAAATTAATAGAAAAATTGGGAATTACAGGTGTAATGCTTGTTTATATTGTTCCTTTATACTTGAGACAAAAGAAAAGTTCAGAGTTAATGGGAGGATTATTAACATCCATGGGCAGTACAATTGTAATAGCTGTAACGTCATTTACATAGCTAAATGTGAAAATTGTCCTATATTTTATATAAGTAAAACATCTAGGAAATTCAAAGTTAGGATCGGTGAGCACCTTGGTGACATTAGGCATTGTAGAATCACCATTGCCCTGTACAGGCATGTACAAGAACATCAGAGCCATCAATTTAAATTTTTGGTAGTTCAACACTTGGTCAAAGATGAGCAGGGATGTATATTGGATGTCAATTTGGATGTAATGGAAGTGAAGTGGCAATTTTAATTTAATGCCTCAGTATCTAGGCATCAATGAAATAAATATATCCAGTATTTTGAAAATAGACCACATTTTAGGCTAACTGAACTAATTTGTTACTGTGTAGAATTTAATGTTTATATATATTTTTTATACAGTTTTAAGATTGTTTTAATGTTATTTTTCACAAGGAATTTTAAGTCTGTACATGAAACTTGGTTATGGAAATTAATTGTAACAGTGTTGAAGGGGGTTTTATTACCAGTGTGTTTTTTTGCTTTTAATTGATTCTCATTAAAGTTCTGATTGATTAATTGGGGAGGGTGTATAAAAGGCTGGGTGTTGTGTGCACATTGATCTGATGAAGTCTCTTTAGTGGAGAGGAAAGTGCTCAACTCGAAGTGGTTGTCTCATTTGGATTTATTTTTCTTCCTGCTGGCTTTTGGATTCTTTGAGTCAGTCACCAGAGCTGTCGATGAGGGAAAGGCAGTTCATACAGCCTACCTCAATCTGGCCAAGGCATTTCATACCATTCCCTACTCAGGAATTATTGATAAACTCACAAAACTAGGCATCAGCCCCTATATCACTAGATGGGTTGCAAATTGTCTCACAGATAGAATCCACAGTGTGAAAGTATTGGACTCCAAGTCAGACTGCTAACCAGTCACGAGTGGAGTCCCACAGGGATTGGTCCTGGGTCCTCTCCTGTTTGGCATCTATTTCTCAGAAGTCCAGGCCAACATGGAGGCACTCTGGCTGACCAAGTTCACAGATGACTGCAAGCTGGGAGCCAGTATTAACTCCCCAAGTGATGTAGACATCCTGCAGAAAGGCCTCACTGTGACCAGTGACTGGTGACGAAACCATGACCTTAAGCTTAATGCCAAAAAATGCGTTGTCATCCCTTTGGGAAAAACTCAGTTCCCACTAATTGCCACATCTATGGTAGTCCACTGAACACTGAAGGCATTATAAGAGATCTGGGGACACAGATTGACAGCAACCTCTCCTTTGACCACCACATTGCCACTGTGGTCAGAAAGTCCTTCTATGTGGCACATCTCATTATCAAGAGTTTTGCATCCAGGAAAAAAGAGGTCATCATCTCTCTCTACTCTTCCCTCATTAGGCCAATCATCGAGTATAATGCCCCATTTGGCATATAGCTCACTAGACACATGCAAACGGTGGAAAGGCCAAAAAAGTACCTCATGAAAAGGATCCTAGGCCTTAAACACATGTCCTACATGGACAGACTCAAAAAACTCCAGCTGTTCTCTGTCTCATATCATCTACTAAGAGGTAATATCTGCTTGACTTACAAAGCCATGTCTGACCCAGCTCTGTTAGAAATGCTACAGCTAAAGAAATCTCAATCCCTCTGCACCACATGCTCCAGAGACCTCAACCTCACTACTCCAATCAACAGAACATGCTGGAGGGACAGGTTCATAACCCAGAGACTGTCCATGCTCTGGAATAGACTTCCCATACATGTCAAGCAGAGAACCTCACTGGCCTTCTTCAAGAGAAATCTTGATGAGTGGATGGGAAATAGAAAGTTCACCCCAGAGATCACTCCAGTGGCTCTACTTGATAGAGGCACTGGGAACTAAAGTCGGGCAGCATGATGCCAGGGCACTTCTATGGGCTAGGCTTGTAAATGCTTCAGGGCCATTAGCCTAGTACACACCTGTGAACCTATACATATATATATATATATATATATATATATATATATATATATATATATATGGGTCTACTTCTATTCGCTGACATCCCATTTCACTGAAACCCATTTGGTTGACAGCTCATTTCATAGACAAACTTTCTAGGTGGGGGGCTTCGCCCCCACACCCCCCCCCCAATGTGGGGGTCTGTGCCCCCACCCCCCCACCCCCAACTATATATTACAACTCCACAGTCGCACAACAGTGGGGAGGGGGGCAAATCCCAGGTTTTTGCCCTGATTACTTTTGTCTATGAAATGGGGCTGTCAACCAAATGGGTTTCAGTGAAATGGGATGTCAGCGAATAGAAGTAGACCCATATGCAGATATTGTTTTTGTTTGTAATCGGTACATTAGTCAATGGAGCTTTCCAGTTTGAAACTCATGTTTATTTTTAATAAAAATAAGAAAAGTTCATAAAAGAGGAAAATGCGGTTCATAAACAGCTCAATCTCCTTTTAGTATAAGCTCAGTCTTCCCAGGTGCCTGCTCTGCAAGTTTTTCACAGTTTAAGTCAAAAGCAATATTACTTTACATTCAGATGCAGTATTCTCTTATAGACATGGTTCTGGCAGAGCAGCTGGAAAAATAAGTGAACAGAACTTACAGCAACCTCACAACAATAGGACAGCTACCTTTCAGTTCCATAGACAGGAAAAAAACAAAATATCTTCTTCTTCATCTTCCACACAGGTAGGGATAAGTACAGCTGTCATCACTTCTAAAGCGTTCGGCTTCCTTCTTTTACAAAAATACCCTTTGCATTGCCTTCTTCTTTCTTTTTATATACCAGACTCCTTCTAGATTCCTTACAGGAATTAATTCAGGCCAAAAGGTCATAAATCTGCCCTGCATCAAGACACAGTGATCTAACTATACCTGTGTGCAGCTGTCCCTCATTATCTCTTATTGATTCTGACTTAGTATACATAAAGGAACCATACTATCCAACACTATACAAAATGACTCTTCTGAGGGAGTGCATTTAAAGAGACCAGCCACCACCATCCTACAATATATATATATATATATATATATATATATATATATATATATATATATATATATATATATATATATATAGTCTACTTCTATTAGCTGACATCCCATTTCACTGAAACCCATTTGGTTGACAGCCCCATTTCATAGACAAAAGTAATCAGGGCAAAAACCTGGGATTTGCCCCCCTCCCCACTGTTGTGCGACTGTGGAGTTGTAATATATAGTTGGGGGGGTGTGAGGGGCCCACCTAGAAAGTTTGTCTATGAAATGAGCTGTCAACCAAATGGGTTTCAGTGAAATGGGATGTCAACGAATAGAAGTAGACCCATATATATATATATATATATATATATATATATATATATATATATATAAAATTTATTTGGCATATACACTTTAATACTAATGACAACTACAAATTTAGCACCACCAGAACAAAAAGCAGACAGTATCATCGTAATCATTAATTCATATTCTGTATCTCTGTCCCCATCATTCGTAAGCATGCTCTGATTTACTATAAATCCAAACCAGATTCCAAGTACTTTTTGTAAACATTGCTGCAAAATGTCCTTAACTTCCATTCAGAACTAAGGTGCACTGGTCACACCTGTGGTACTGGCTTTCAATTATGTCACTTATGGAACACTTCCCTTCTCCACTCTCCATACTGTAATTTAGTACAGTTGTTGATTTGTATAATCAAGAAAGGAAATTGTTAGATTTGTCAGAATTATTTATTTTTTCACATTGTACCTGAACCTCATGTCATTGACCATTTTTTCTATCCAGTGAAGGTTTAAAAGTTTCTGCTGCATTTGGTCCTACCATCTCTTCTGGTGGCTGTCATCAAGATTCCATCACCCTTTCCATGACTAAGATTGTCAGACTGCCCATGAACCTCCTGTGTTCTGTCTCCTTCCTTAATCTATATTGTGTCTTTCTTTCACTGCAAACCTCTGTCAACCTGCACTTTGTTTATACCTCTGAAGAATGTCTACTATCTCTGACATGTTGGTTTTGATTCTAATTTTCCTACCATGTTCATCTGCTTATCTACTCAGCCTAGCATTTTTGAGACAAATCCAGTTTGCCAGCTTGCTTCCCAAGATTTGGGATGGGGGGTGGGGGATGAAAACTAGCCATAGTTCATCTGCTGAAAGTCATTTTAACCAGCACGTTAGTAATGTTACCTAACATCGTCTTATTATACCATTGTAATAGAGCTCTATTACATCATAACGTTCTCCCGTCAAATCTATCATAACTTGTTAT
Source organism: Protopterus annectens (assembly GCF_019279795.1). Classification (NCBI taxonomy): domain Eukaryota; kingdom Metazoa; phylum Chordata; order Ceratodontiformes; family Protopteridae; genus Protopterus; species Protopterus annectens. The sequence continues at coordinate 1,557,227,924 of NC_056743.1, forward strand.
TAGTTACTTAAGTTTTGTTTTTGAAGAAACACAAATGTACAATGTATGCAACTGATAATCCCCACACATCTGAATTTTCACTAAGCACCCCAATACTCTGAATACTTCCTTGCTACCATTCGTTCTTTTGGTGATTAATCATTTGTCCTCTCCTATGCTTCTTTGTTCTTTTGGATAAAACTCCTGCTTCTGACATTTTTGACCAAATCTAAAAAAATGGATTTACTTCTGCTTTCTGAATCTATGTGGGTGTTCACTTATATGATGACATTACCTGGTCTTTCAGCTCTGTACTTATCTTGGTTAAGCTTTTCATGTACATGAAGAATTCTGTCATTTATCTGTTCATTTCTCCCTCCATCTCGTACCAGTTCAGCTCATTCACCCTCCTTATTCGCTGAACATCCTTATCTCCCAATAAATGCACCTGGCAGCACTCAATGCTATAATCCAGGAACAATTTAACTAATTACTTACTCAGTGGCAGCACAGTTTCCATTCTGCTTATAATGCTGCTCACTATTGTGCTAACTTCATATCTGTTTTTACTTAGTAACAAGCTATAAAGAATAAGACAATAAACATTTTTAAATGTAATGAGCTGCCGATCCATCACTGAAGTAAGGTACTGCCTTTTTATTTGTCTCTGGCAGTATAGTACACATGAAATATGTGTGCACTAAATATTCATATACTAATAATATGAGAGCAGATTAACTCTAATTTAAAATATATCATGTTTTGAAAATATGCTATCCTGAATTATTGCTGCAGAAAAAAATGATAAGGCTTTGAGTGTTAAAAGTGAAGTTCTCTCACTCCTGACTAGTGTGTAGACCAGGATATGAAAAAGGCCTCAGGTAGACATAACCCAGATAAAGAATGAAGGTTATATGTGAAAGAGAATGGAGGTAAAGCTTCACACCATTCCTATTTTAAACAGCTGATTATCCTGGTCAGTATAGCTGCCAACCCCAAGACTAGCCACCTCTGAATAAACAAGTTGTGGAGGATGAAATGAAGTCTTATTTAGTGAATTTTAAGTGATATGCCACCATTAAGAATAGGGACTGATCAGTTTGGGTAAGAATTATGCCACTTCAGCTGACAGAAGGGGTACTGAATACTTACAAGACATGGATGATACTGATTGCATGGACTGTAATAAACTTAAGAAAGAACTTTAAGTTGGGGCTGTTATAACCCCTGAGGTACAAGCAAAAAATTATGAGTGGAGTTTTAATACAGCTAAACTAATAAAGAGAAATGACTAGGGAAATCATGGAATCCCTGGCAGGGACTGGCCAGTACAATGATCAGTGCACACATCGCATCAGCAGATAGATTTACAAAGGAATTTTATACCCACATAAGTAAATGTATAGAACTGGTAGTCAGAATGCCATTGTTAGCTTTTTCGAACATGTGTGCACTGCGATCATAACTTTGTTTTGATGCAGGGACACCAAATTAAGTCTCTGTCAGCACAGTATATTGGTATGCTCATAGCCGGCCTTAGGCATAGGCCAACTAGGTGGCTGCCTAGGGCGCCACTCTGGCAGGGGTGCTTTTCCAGTATTTATTTGGTGTAGGTAGACCAGGATGGGGGCACCAGGTAGTGTGGCTGGGGGCAACATGGAGCCCTTTTGCCTAGGGCACCAGTTGACCTAAGGCCGCCCCAGGGTATGATGTTGTCTTCTTTGACAGAAGTAGTGTTCTCTGTTTTAAAGTCTGCCAGGTATTGCATTTCAGCTAGTACCTGCTATATTTTTTCATACCTTTTGATTATACCTGCCCATTTCAAGAGTTGTAGAACCACAGTGTACTTGTACACCCTCCCCATGTTCATACTTTGTGTATTAAATGTAAGTGATGGCTTGGATTGCCCTATCCTTGTACATGCCATATATCACCAGACATAATAGCTGCAAACAGCCTTTCCATTGCAAAGGTATATGCCATGATGGTGTCACTTAAGCAAATAGCAGTGGTTACATTTGTACAGCTATGTACTGTGAAACCCACTGGCTCCATGTTGGTGGTTCCTTTGTACTGTTTTGCTCCTGCTATCTAATGTCGCCAGTCTTGCCCCTGTGCTGCTTTTCATGTATGGGTTTTGAGAAGCATCTTCAACTTTTGGACTATTCCATGTACACAAAATAAAATTCATTTCCATTGCTTGCCTTAGAATTGCATTTTTAGCAATATATAGTAAGCTGTTCCTCCTCCTTATTCATATGTTTGTGGGGGTGTGGTTCTAAGTATTTTGGTGCAGCGTTTACTTTTGGCAGAAAGTCACAATGGTGTTACCAGAATTTTTGTTTGGAATTGCGCCAAGGATGTGCAATGTTTCCACATCCCACATGTTAGAAGATTGTTTAAAGCAGTCCTTTGCTGACTTAAGCACTGATTTTTGTGGGACCTCCAGAATTTAAGCATTTTTTGAAATTATCACAAATCATTACTGAAGTATGCATATTCAGCTGAGTATTTATTGTGGCTTATGGGTGTCGTGCCATTTCATGATCAGTAAGGTTTATTGTAGCTTGCTCAACAGGTAATTGATTGTTGCTGTTGTTGTGTCTTTCGGCTTTTCCAGGTTAGGGTTCGCCACAGCGGAACTCCGGTCCGCTAATTATTGGCAGTAGATTTTTACGTGCCGAGTTGCCAGCCCTGCCGCACAACCTTCAACAAAGTACGCCCATTCACGCATGTCTCCACACAGAAGACGCTCTAGCTGAGAATCGAACAGGACGTCTTACTGTGAGGCAACAATGCTACCACAGCACCACCACCGCAGTCGCTCAACAGGTAATTGATTGTATTGTTGCTTATTCACACATGGTGCCTCAAGGTGGTGGTTGCTGTTTGTAGTGTTACTCCCCACCTATTGTAGCAGTGTATTTATACTCAAAATGTGTGCATTGAGTGAGCACCAGTATCAACAGGTAGAAAAGAGGTGTTTTTTCACTTTTATGGATGATCATTCTGTCTTCTGAGTTGGAGTTGCACTGAATTAAGAATATCTAAATATGGGGGTGTGGGTATGAAACCCCAGCATAGGATGCAGGAGGTCTTACTCCCTGCAAAAATGTTTATTTTCAATTTTGGGCATTCTCTATTAACACATTTTATCCTCATATACATATGTTTATTTATTTTTTTTTGAAGTAACACATTTCATTCTGAAATGTATGAGCTGTCACAGTCCTCATTTTCTAGACCCTAACAAATAACTTCATTAAAAATAACACATATGGAATCTCTGATTACCAAAGTTTGGTATGAAAATTCAGAATTTTGTATTCATTACATCAATTAAAGTGAATGTAACGAATACTGAGGATGGTGGCAGCTGTTCATAGGGTCTGTGTAGGAAATGATGTAACCTGATAGCATTGTAGTATTTTTGGAAATAAAGTGCTCATTCATATGTAACAGAAATCTCAGCATGTATGTGTATGTATGCTTGTGTGTAATATTTCTTTAGTAGTGTGTGTGTGTGTGTGCGCGTGTGTGTGTGTGTGTGTGTGTGTGTGTGTGTGTGTGTGTGTGTGTGTGTGTGTGTGTGTGTGTGTGTGTGTACATGTGTGTGTGCATATGTGTATACCCATAAAATCTTTTAAAAAGCTTCATTTAAGTGATTGAATGCTTATGCTGTTAAACTCTTTCAGCCGTGGCACATGTTATCACAAAGCTTGAGAATCACACCTCTTCACTCTACAGATTTTCGCAGAATGTCCAGATTTTTGCCTCATGTTTTTTGTTTGTTTTTCATAGGATTGTGGTTTACTGGCAAGTTGGTGGCAGGTTGTTGGAGACTGAGGTTGGGAAGTAGTCTAGACATTTGAGTTTTGGACTTCGTGCTCTTCAGAGAATTCGTGTTGATTCGGGGCCTGTAGTTCTGTCAACTTTCTAGGTTTGTGGGAGTGATATTTGGCAGTTGTCCCTGTTCTGGGGCCTTTGTCCCACTTTTACTTATGGATTTGTCTGGATTTCTTGCTCTGTGAGGTTGAGAAGTAGGACTGGAATTCAACCTAAGCCTGAGTACCGGTCTCTTCCCAATCGAGTGGAGGATAGCCACCATCATTCCTTTGCACAAAGGTGGAGCATCCACCAGTCCAGGCAATTATAGCCCATTAGCCTGGTTAGGCTGATTTGTGGGACCATGGAATGCATTATCATGGATCACATTGACAAGAACATTGGCAACCTCTAAATGCTTGATCCCACACAGTTTGGTTTTGTCAAGGGGAGATCATGCCTGTTAAATTTGGTGGACTTCTCTGAGTCAGTCACCTGAGCCATGGATGAGGGGAAGATGGTGCACACCACCTATTTTGACTTGGCCAAGTCCTCCAACACTATTCCCCACTCAGGCATAATAAATAAACTATCTCAGTTTGGCGTAAATCCATATGTGACCAGATGGATAGCTAACTGGCACACTGCTAGATCTCACTCAGTAAAAATAGGGGAAGCTGTCTCAAGTAGTAGACCCATAATGAGCAGCATACCCCAGGGATTGGTCTTGGGGTCCCTGCTATTGGGGATTTGCTTCTCTGAGGTGCAAGCCAAAACCAGAGGTCTATGGCTGATTAGGTTTGCAGATGACTGAAAGCTAGGCACTCTCATCAACTCCCCTAGTGATGTAGATATACTGCAGGAGGGTCTCACCCAGACAAATAACTGGTGCCAGAAACACTGCCTCAAATGAAATGCCAAATAAATGCATCATCATCCCCTTTGGGAAGAGTGACATCTCCACAAATTATCACATTAATAACAATGTCCTGAGAATGCAAACAGTTGTGAAGGACCTGGGCACCCAAGTTGACAGCAATCTGACTTTTGACCACCATGTTGCCTTCATTGTATGGAGAGCTTTCTCCATGGCTCACGTCATTTATAAGGGTATTTCTTCCAGGAACAAGGAAGTCATAACTTCCCTGTATTCCTCCCTTATCAGGCCCATTATCGAGCGTAGCCCCACTTTTGACATGTACCTCACAAAGCACATGTAACAACTGGAGAGACCACAGAGGCTCCTGCTCAGGATAACCCAAGGCTTCAAAAATCTTTCCTACTCAGATAAGCTAAAAGCCCTGTCCCTCTACTCCATCTCATACATACTCCTCAGGGGTGATCTATGTCTGGCATACAGACAATCTCTGACCCCACCTTGATGAAATTGCTGCATATCCGCAATCCAAACTCCACTTACATGACCCACATGCAAAACCTCAACTTGGTCTGTAACATCAATAGGACTTGCTGGCAGGACAGATTTGTATCCCAGAGACTCCTCCATCTGTGGAATAGACTCCCTCTCCATGGCAAGCAGAGTACTTCATTATCCTTCTTTAGGAGGAACCTGGATGGCTGGATGGCAAATAGGAAATACACCCCTGGGATTCCACCCATGTCCCTGCTGGACAGGGGCATTGGGTGCTGACTTGTGAGAACATGGGCTAATTTATTGGCTATGCTTATAATGACTTCAGGGCAGTAGCCTAGTGACTTGCTATGATCCTATGGTAGTATCATCAATATCCAAATACAATGAGAAATTTAAAAGCAAACTACATTAGTGGCCTACTGATATACATAAAATCTACAACAAAAGGAAAATGAAACTCATTATCATATACAAAAGATCTAAAGATTCCTAAGTCAAGGAAAATATTATGAATTTGACTAGGAATTTAAAAAAGACTATTAGAGCTACTAAGGCAACCCATAAGCTTAGGTTTGCATCTAAAGCAAAGGACAATTACAAGTCCTTCTATAGTTATGTTAGAGAACTAATAAACACTCACTAAAATATGGAGCTAATACTAAATGACAAAACCTTCTCAGACCTGGTGGTCATTGCCAATAAACTAGCAAATAACTTTAGTGCAAATTTCACTCCTAAGCTGACTTTCCAAAGACCTATGATTCTCATATCTCCCAAACCCTTCATCATCACTAAAGAATATGTCCTGAAAGAGCAGTCCAGGACTAATAACACTTTCTCCATAGGACCAGATAACATACCGGGCAGTTTGTTAATTAGTACTAAACATGGTGGAACCTCTTCATGAGTTATTTAACCTGAGCCTGGCCATACCTTCAATCTCAGAAGTATGGCATTCAGCACTAGTGATGCCAGCCCATAAAGATGGTCTTACTACTGACCCCAGAAAGTATAGGCTCATCAACCTGATGAGTCTCATTTCTATGGACACAGAACAAATTATAACAGACTTGATTAACATAGACATTAAAAATTAATCAGGCTAGACCCTCTGCAGTTTGTTTGTCAGGTCTAGTTCAGCACTAGAATTGTAAGCCACCTGGTTTCAGTGGGGACTATTTTACTTCTGTGAAGTTCTGTTTTTATCTGATAGCCTGGGGGTCTATCCTTTCTCTTACAGTAGTGGTATAGTTACATTTCTATTATCAGAGCTGTTGGTTGGTTGTGACTGATGCACAACCATCTGGACATACAAGCTGTTTTAAGTATCCTTTTTAGCACTTGCATTGTTTCAGAGATAGTTAACAAAACTGCTTGTATTTATTTGTTTAATTGAATATTATCTGATAGCCGGGGGGTCTATCCTTTGTCTTACAATACTGGTATAGTTACATTTCTGTGTATTTGTGCTCAGTAGCAGATCTGTTGGCTGGCTGTGACTGATCTACAACCATTTGGATATAAAAGCTGATTTAAATATACTTTTTTGCACTTGCATTGTTTCAGGGATAGTTAACAGAACTGTACTGCATGTATTTGTTTCATTGAATATTAATTGAATATTGTGGTCTCTCTCTCTCTCTCTTTCTCCCTCTACAGTCTGTCAAGGCTAGTTCAGCACTAGAATTGTAAGCCAGCCAGTTTCAGTGGGGTTTGTTTTACTTCTGAGAAGTTTTGTTTTTATCTGATAACCTAGGGGGTTCTATCCTTTGTCTTACAATACTGGCATAGTTACATTTCTGTTCATTTGTGCACAGTAGCAGAGCTGTTGGCTGGCTGTGACTGATCTACAACCATCTGGACATACAAGCTGATTTAAGTATACTTTTTTTGCACTTGCATTGTTTCAGTGATAGTTACCAAAATTGTACTGCATTTATTTATTTGTTTCATTGAATATTAATTGAATATTGTAGTCTCTCTCTCTCTCCCTCTCTGTCTCACTCACTCTCTGCAGTTTTTTTGTGAGGGCTTGTTCAGCACTAGAATTGTAAGCCAGCCAGTTTCAGTGGGATTGTTTTACTTCTGTAAAGTTTTGCTTTTATTCAATAGCCTGGGGGGAACTATCATTTGTCTTATACTACTGGTATAGTTGCATTTCTGTGTATTTATGCTCAGTAACAGAGCTGTTGGCTGGCTGTGACTGATCTACAACCATCGGGGCATACAAGCTGATTTAAGTATACTTTTTTGCACTTGCATTGTTTCAGTGATAGTTAACAAAACTATTGCATATATTTATTTGTTTCATTGAAGAGTAATAGAATATTGTGGTCTCTCTCTCTCTCTCTCTCTCTCTCTGCAGTTTGTTTGTCAGGGCTAGTTCAGCACTAGAAATGTAAACTGGCTAGTATCAGTGGGGTTGTTTTACTTCTATGAAGTTTTGTTTTTATCTGGTAGCCTGGGAGGGGGGTCTATCGTTTGTCTTATAATATTGGTATAGTTACATTTTCTGTGTATTTGTGCTCAGTAGCAGAGCTGTTGGCTGTCTGTGCTGATATACAACCATCTGGACATACAAGCAGATTTAAGTATACTTTTTTGCACTTGCATTGTTTCAGTGATAGTTAACAAAAGTGTACTGCATTTATTTATTTGTTTCATTGAATATTAATTGAAATGTAGTCTCTCGCTCTGCAATTGGCTTCCCACCATCCCTCCCTATTGCTGTAGTCTTAAACTTGGTGGCTTTGTAATTGCCCGCCCCTTCTGTAAATTTGTGTTTGGGCACTTCTCCAAGACCTGTCTCCTTTGCTCACTGAACTGAGTCCAGTGAGACAATTTGGGAAGAACTATCTCCTTGCTTCTTTGATTTCAGTCACTCCTACCTGTCCCATCTCATCAGCTTTATCTACTGTGTACAGAGACAGCATTTGGGAAGAACAACCCCTGTAGTCTCTTAGTCTTGTTCTGTTTCCTCCCTCTCCACTTGACAAAAACATTACACTACTGTAACTGTGTCCTACCTACTTTATTTCCTTATTTTGCTGTTGTGTGTGCTATTAAGTGTTCAAGTGCTCTTATTCTGCATTTATTACTTCTTGCATGTTAGTAGCCTGATTAGATTTATCTGCTATTCTAAGCATCTTAGTCTTGGTTTTAGCACTTTTGTTTCTGGGCCAGTTATTTTACATTTAATGTTTTTGTGGTCTATACTTTTGTGGACAAACTCTTATCAAAATCCTCTCCATAAATTCACCAAGTATTCAGAACACTATGTCTGGACAATTCCCACCAGCTTCTGCTGCCAGCCTGGTCAACATGGGCATACTGAGACAGTGTAGAAACTGTCTCATGTTCACCGAAAGTCCTCTTCTCCTAGCACATAATTCTTCTACTTGTGACAAATGCATCTACATCAGTAACCTGGAATCCATGCTCTCTCATACCAGTCAGTACTCCTGACAAAGGGTAGACTGCCAGCACAAACACCACATGACCCACATTACATAGCCAAGCACAACATGCACCCACCTATGCAGGGGTCCTCAATAAAAACTTACCTAAACAACAGAGACCCCCAAAACACACACACAAACATTTCACACAAAACACCAAACACATCATATGCAGTAGGCAACACACCAGTGTCTCACAAACAAAGCCCATTAAGCATAACAATAAACCAATGCAGCCCATAAGGCATAACAATAAACCAAACATACTAGTCATTGGAAAATCAATAGTGAGACACACTGATGTCCCCCTCACCAGACTTGACAAGGAGAAGGTCACAGTCAGTTGTCTGTCACGTGCCAGAATCCACCACATCATGCATCACTTAAGTCTCTCCACAACAGGTATAAGTACGACTCTGTCATTGTCCATGTTGGTGTGAATGACTTGAGACTTACCTCCCTGGACTATATGAAGAGAGACATAATTGAGCTCTCTGAATATGTGTCCCAAGCAGATATGACCCTAGCCCTAAGCAACATCCTACCTTCACCAAGAATGATACTACAATACCAAAAAAAATAATTGATTTCAACAACTGGCTTAGTTTCTGGTGTCTTTGCAAGGGTATCCATTATCTGTCTGCCTGGGATGACATGGTTGACAGGCTTCAATACTTTGCCAGAGATGGCCTCCACCTGTCATCCTTTGGGTTCCAGATCCTAGTCAAGGCTCTTGCCTCCCCTATTGTGCCTTTTTTAGGCTATGTCACAAAGACTAATCTTCCAACATAAAAGATCTGTTAAAAAGCAAATTGAAGGTCATGCTGCTTAATGCTAGTGGCCTTAACCTGAAAATGCACTCACTGGAGGCTCTCCTCACACTGGAAGATGCCGATGTCTGTCCGGTCACAGAAACTTGATTCAGGGCTGCAGAGAGCACCCCTGCCTTACCAGGTTATACATTATTCCACACTTTCTGACCCCAAAATGAGGTCAGAAAGACTAAAGAGGGTGGAGTCTCTATCTTCATTCTCCAGACTGGTTTTCCAGTATGATGCACTGGAATTACTCCAGGTGCACCTGACAGTTGGCAAGACACCCATCCAAGTTATAGCCAAATATAGACCACCCTCCATGACTCAGGACACCCACTCCTCCTAGCTGGACCTACTTGACTCCATCAATGTATCCTCTAACACCCTGATCCTTGGTGACTTCAACTACACCTCCATAGACTGGGTGAACTACTCCTGCACTAATGCACATATCCAATGATTCCTTGACTTCATCAGTTCTAACACACTAGACCAGCTTGTCTCATCCCCCACAAAGGGAGATAACAATCTGGACTTGGTTCTCACCAACATGGGTGATCGCTGCACCATTCCCATAGTATGTTCTTCCCTGGTGAGATCAGATCATCGGTCTTTCTCATTCAAAGTTTCTATCCCACACAACTTCCCCCAGCCGAAACCAGGCTAAAAAACTTCTGAAAGCCTGACTACAACCGCCTAAGGGAGAGTGTCAGTAGCTTCACACCACTCACCCTTCAGAGGATGCAGACAACTATGCTGAACAGTATGCCAGTGCAGTATACAAGCACCTGTACAACTGCATGGACTCAGTCATACCCAATAGAACTAAAACCTGCTCCTCAAGGAAACACAAACCTGTTTGGTGGACATCCTCTATCAACAGACTTTACAACAAAAGGAAGAAACTGTTGTCTAAGGGTAAAAAGGAATAAATTCCAAATTGGAAAAACTCCCTCCTCAGCCTCAACAAGCAAATTAGATCACTAGTGAAAACCTCCAGAGCCAATTATGAATTGAAACTAGCCTCTGAAACAAAAGGAAACCACAAAGCCTTTTTCAGCTACATCAGGAACCTTCATGGCAAAGCCCTGGTTTGTTCCGAATTAGTACTTAACGGTACCACTTACACTGATCCTGTTGACTTAGCCAACCTGCTACTGATAGGTTCAGTCCAAACTTCACCCCCCTATCCCCCCCAAAGGCCCATTCGACATCCCTGATACTTGTCCCACACCTCACATCTCCATAAATCAAGTGTTAAAGGCCCTATGCAAGACAAAGAACACAGCTTCCATGGGACTTGATAGTATCCCAGGCTGTATTTTGCACCATCTCCAGCAAGAACTAGCTTTGCAATTGAGCACCCTATTCAGCCACAGCCTAATTACAAGCTTCATTCCATCAGGGTAGAGAACTGCCATTGTCATCTACTTGCACAAATGTGGTGCCACTACTGAACTGGAAAACTATCGCCCCATTAGCTTGACAAGTCCAGTCTGTAAAGCAATGGAGCATATTATTATGGATCTCATAAACAAAGACATAGGCAATCTCCAAGTACTTGACCCCATCCAATTTGGATTCATCAGGGGCAGATGCTAGCTGTTGAACCTGGTTGACTTCTTTGAGACTGTTACCAAAGCCCTGGATGAGGGAAAGTCAGTACATACAGCTTACCTTGATTGGCCAAGGCCTTTGACACAATCCCCCACTCAGGCATCATCAGAAAGCTAACTCAACTTGGCATAAATCCCTGTCTCATCAGGTGGGTGGTCAACTGGCTCACCGATAGGACCCACAAGGTCAAAATAGGCACCACTACCTCTAACAGCAGACCTGCCACTGGTGGTGTTCCCCAGGGATCTGTCCAAGACTCCTACTCTTTGGCATCTACTTCTCAGAGGTCCAGGGAAAGACAAAGGGTCTGTGGCTGATCATGTTTGTGGATGACCTAAGTTGGGTGCTCTCCCCAAATGATGTTAACATACTGCAAGAGGGTCTCACAGCAATAAATGACTGGTGCAAAATCATGGCCTTAAGTTAAATGCAAAAAAATGTATTATCATACCATTCAGCAAAAACATGGCCCCTACTGATTACCACATCAAAGGCAACCCCATCAAAGGCAACCCCTTTAGCACACAACATGTGGTGGGGGACCTGGGTACTCAGATTGACAACAATCTCACATTCGACCACCAGGTAGCAGCAATGGTCAGAAAAGCCTTTTACTTGGATCATCTCATAAGGAAAGGGATTGTATCCAGAAAAAAAGGAGGTTATTACCTCTCTGTACTCCAGTTTCAATTACCCTACCATTAACTGGGAAAACACAAGTGATGTCCCACAAGGCTCGGTTCTGGGACCCCTACTGTTCAGCATATATTTCTCAGAAGTACAGGCAAACACAGGAGGACTATAGCTAACCAAGTTTGCCGATGACTGCAAACTGGGAGCCATAATTAAGTCTCCGGCTGACATGGTCATCCTTCAAAAAGGCTTTACTGAGACAGACACCTGGTGTCAAAGTCATGGCCTCAAGCTAAATGCCAAAAAATGCAGAGTCAACCCGTTTGGGAAAAACAAAATACCCACAAATTACTACATAGGTGGCAGCCTCCTTAATACAAAAGAGGTAATAAGAGATCTGGGGACCCAGGTAGATAGTAATATCTCATTTGACAATCATATTGCCAAAGTAGTTAGGAAATCCTTCTATGTGGGCCCATCTAATTACTAAGGGGTTCGCATCTAGTGCCCCTCTACTCATCACTCATCAGACCCATCATAGAGTACAATGCCCCATTTGGGATGTTCCTCACAAGATACTTCCAACAGCTGGAAAGACCACAAAAGCACCTCACCAAGAGGATTACTGGCCTCAAACATATGTCCTATGCAGCCCAACTGAAAAATCTCCAGCTGTAATCAGTGACATATCGCTTACTCAGAGGTGATCTCTGCCTGACTTACAAAGCCATGTCCAACTCAGAATTGATGGACATGCTCCACCTAAAGAAATCCAAGTCACTGC